>NW_026843709.1:15663939-15966969 GCF_030254825.1 Meriones unguiculatus
GAAAAATTCTCAACCTCATATGGAATAACAAGAAACCCAGAATTGCTAAAACAATCTTCTACAATAAAAGATATTCTGGAGGTATCTCCATCCCTGATCTTAAGCTATACTATAGAGCAACAGTTATAAAAACTGCATGGTACTAGCATAGAAACAGAATGGTGGATCAAGGGAACCGAACAGAAGACCCAGAAATAAACCCACAAACATTTGGTCACCTGATCTTTGACAAAGATGCTAAAACCATACAATGGAAAAAAGATAGCATCTTCAACAAATGGTGCTGGTCCAACTGGATGTCTACATGTAGAAAAATGAAAATAGATCCATACTTATCACCCTGCACAAAACTGACGTCCAAGTGGATCAAAGACCTCAACATAAAACCAGACACATTATATCGACTAGAAAAAAAAGTGGGGAATACCCTAGAAGTCATTGTTACAGGAGAAAACTTCCTGAACAGAACACCAACAGCACATGCTCAAAGAGCAACAATCAATAAATGGGACCTCCTGAAACTGAAAAGCTTCTGTAAAGCAAAGGATACCATCATCAAAACAAAGCAACTGCCTACAGATTGGGAAAGAATCTTCACCAACCCTTTATCTGACAGAGGACTCATATCCAGTATATATAAAGAACTAAAGAAGCTGAAAAGCAGCAAACTAAGTAATCCACTTAAAAAATGGGGAACAGAGCTAAACAGAGAACTCTCTGTAGAGGAATACCGAATGGCAGAGAAGCATTTAAAGAAATGCTCAACCTCACTAGCCATTAGGGAAATGCAAATCTAAACAACCCTGAGATTTATGGCCAAGATCAAAAACTCAAGTGACAACACATGCTGGAGAGGTTGTGGAGAAATGGGAACCCTCCTCCACTGCTGGTGGGAATGTAAACTTGTACAACCACTCTGGAAATCAATCTGGCGCTTTCTCAGACAACTAGGAATAGCGCTTCCTCAAGATCCAGCCATACCACTCCTAGGCATATATCCAAAAGAGGCTCAAGTACACAAAAAGGACATTTGCTCAACCATGTTTGTACCTGCTTTATTTGTAATAGCCAGAAGCTGGAAACAGCCCAGATGCCCCTCAACTGAAGAATGGATGCAGAAATTGTGGTACATCTATACAATGGAGTATTAATCAGCAATTAAAAATAAGGAAATCATGAACTCTGCAGGTAAATGGTGGGACCTGGAAAGGATCATCCTGCGTGAGGTGTCCCAGAAGCAAAAAGACACACACAGTATATACTCACTCATATAAACATACAACATAGGATAAACCCACTAAAATTGGTACATCTAAAGAAACTAAGCAAAAGAGAGGACCCTAACTAAAATGCTCAATCCCCATCCTGAAAGGCAAAGAGGAGGAACATCAGAAGAAGAAGAAAACAGGAAACAACCTAGGAACCTGCTACAGAGGGCCTCTGAAAGCTAGAAGAAGAAAACATGAAACAACCTAGGAACCTGCCACAGAGGGCATCTGAAAGCCTCTGCCCTGCAGACTATCAAAACAGATGCTGAGCCTGATGGCCAACTGGCAGGCAGAGTAAATGGAATTTTATGTAAAAAGTGGGAAATAGCAAGAGCTGGAGAGGACAGAAACTCCACAAGGAGAGCAACAGAACAAGAAAATTTGAACACAGGGAACGTCCTAGAGACTCATACTCCAATCAAGGACTATTCATGGAGATAAGCTAGAACCTCCATGGCAGTTTTTTGTCCAAGAGGGTTACATAGCGATGGGAAGAGGGACTGCTTCTGACATTAACTGATTGGCCTGCTCTTTGATCACCTCCCCCAGAGGGGAGAGCAGTCTTACCAGGCCACAGAAGAAGACAATGCAGCCATTCCTGATAAGATCTGATCAACTAAGATCAGAAGGAAGGAGAGGAGGACCTCCCCTATCAGTGGATGTGGGGAGAAGCATGCATGCAGAAAGAGGAGGTAGGGTGGTATTGGGAGGGGGAGGAGGTAAGGTCTTATGGGGGGATATAAAATGAATAAAGTGTAATTAATAAAATAAAAAAAATTGTTATACATTAAAAAAAAAGAAAGCTTGAGCCTAGAGTCTGCATGAATCTAGAAAGTCTTATGGTGCTGCATGCCCTGAGCATTAGACCTGATGATCTAACCCCTCTGTGGGGTTTCCTCCTGACAGGAACACCCAGTCTTTACTTGGGGGACCGCAGTTCTGACTGTGATAGTGAGTAGAACCCACAGGCACAGACCTGTGTGGCTCTGCCTTTTTGGCCTTTGCGAGCCTGGGGATCTGCCTCAAATGGGTAATTTTTCTGGAGACCTTTTTGGTTGCCAATTGTCATCTTGGATCTGAAAATTGATAGGTTGTATTTTGAACTGAGCACTTACTGGCATACTGACTAAATGTATATTCACTTTCTTATTAATATAATAGGCTGGCAGGGTCTAGGGTTCCTTGTGGTATTGATTCTTTAAGAGCAGAAAAAAGAGAAGGAAACTAGATAATTCCTGGGATGGGTTTGGCTGAAATAGAACAAGATCTATGTCTGTAAAAGCAAAACTGAGGGGCAAGATATTATATGACAGTGCTACTATTTTACACTAGTGTTGGCAACCCTCTATGAGCAAGTTTTCCTTGGCTGCCATGGCTGGATGGGCAGCTGTATCCAGTGATCAATAAACACATTTCCTGGTCCTGGAGTTTACAGTTAAAACTGAGACAGAAAAATGAGTTGGTGTTATATGCCTAGGATACAAGAGCAGCTGTATTACCTGCTGTGGTCCTCCAACAAACCCTGTAAATGTAATGTTACTGCCAGGACTGCTTATTTAGAGGTACCACCTGAGCTCATGGCATCTGATATGGCTGTGTAACCACTCGTTCAGGGCAAGGACTCTGCTACATAATGAATTTCTGGAAAGCATGCCTTGCAAAGTCAAACTCTGCTCTCATTTAGTGGAATAATTTCTCCATGTTAAAAGTCATTGTAGAAGTTGTCAACATATTATTTTGATTGATTATGTGGGAATTTCATATTACATATATTACACTCTTTTACAATTGCTTCCTGGTTCAAATTCCTACTTATTTGTCAAACTAATTTAAAACAAAAACAAAAATATTAATTGAAGTGTTGTTCAGATATTCATTGGATATGATCAGAGTCTCAGTGCCAAGTCCCTTAAAGAAAACTGAGTTCATCCATGACCTACCCTAGCACCACCCCCAAGAAGAAGTTTGTCATTCCTGAAGAGCTCGAAAGTTCATCACCTTGATTGGCGTTTTCTTATATATTTGTTTGTTGTAATTTGGTCACTTTGTGTCCCCTCTGCTGCACCCCTTCACCTTCTCCTTCCATTCACATCCCACCATCCTTCTTCTGTGTCTATGAACTTTTTCTAGTTCCTTGAGAGGGTAGGGCCTCATCACCCTTCTATCTGACCTTAGCTAATCAGGTCTCATCAAGGCTGGTTGCATCATCTTCCTTTATGGCCTGAATCTCAGGGCATTGTTCTTGTGTCCTCTATTTCCCTCTACTTATGACTCTTTTCCTGCCTCCTTTCCTATATGCTTAGCAGAGAACTGAGGGAAGGTAGAATTTAATAGAGAGATCCCATTTAGAGCAATGTGTTTTAAAGTCTCTCTCTGCATAATATTAGACTGTGGGTCTCTGCATGCAATCCCATTAGATGCAGAAAAAGGTATATTTGTAGACCCAAGAACAAGGCAGTGATCTATCAGTTGAGGGAAGAGAGCAACTTATTTTAGTAATAACAACAGCCTGGGTTGCTTGAAAATTTTCATAGTATGCCCTGGCCTAACAACTCAATTAAATGACATCCAATTACCATACTGGAAGATTGGTTTGGACACAATAGATGGCCTATTAGAAATTAATCCTCCACTATTAGGAGACCTCCTAATAAGTGAATACATACCATATTTGTCTTTTGGCAAATTAGTTACTTCGACCAGGGTGATTTTTCCTGGTTCCATCCACTTCCCTGAAAATATCTTGTCATTTTCTTAGCTGAATAATACACCATTATAGAAATATTGAACATTTTCCCAGAAGGAAATTGTCAGGCCCGTTCTTTAGTCTTTGAAAGTTGCTGGGACTTTAATCATTGTATTGAATGACAAAGTTTCAGGATAACAATGTTCTTTTACCCTAGAATTCCCTTCATCTTCCTCTACGTCCTCGTGATTTGATTTGAAATGTCCATTCCAAGCCCATCTATTTACATGTGAAGTCCACTTTGAGCAAATGACTTTTTAGGGTTAGGACTTATGGCCATGTTAGATAACATAATTCCTTTTGTTTACCTATTTTTTCCCAGCCCTTTGGTCTTTTGAATACAGGAGGGCTACTGAATTTTGAGTTACTTTTGTATCCAGCCAATTTGTTGAAGGTGTTTATCAGCTGTAGGAGTTCCCTGGTAGAATTTTTGGGGTCACTCAGGTAAACTATAATATCACCTGCAAGTAGCAATACTTTAATTTCTTACTTTCCAAATTGTGTCCACTAGATCTCCTTCAATTGTTTTATTGCTCTAGCAAGAATTTACAGAAATATGTTGAAGAGATATGGAGGAGTGGGCACCCTTCCTTGTACCTGATTTCATTGGGATTGGATTAAGTTTCTCTCCTTTTAGTTTGATATTGTCTATAGACTTGCTGTGTATTGACTTTACTATATCTAGATATGCGCCTTGAATCCCTGATCTCTCTAATACTTTAAACATGAATGGAAGTTGAATTTTGTCTTCTGCTTTTTCAGCATCTAAGGAGTATATCATGTATTTTTTCCTTTCATATTTTGAATATGTTCAGTTACATTGCTGGATTTCTGTATATTGAACCATCCTTGTATAGCTGAGATGAAGCCTTCTAAGGCATAATGGATGATATCTTTGATATGTTCTTGTATTCAGTCAAAGACATAAAGTACCTTGGTGTGACCATAAGCATGCAAGTCAATGATTTGTTTTAAAATTTTTTCAAGTCTCTGAGGAAAGAATTTGAAGAACATATCAAAAGATGGAAAGCTCTCCAATGCTCATAGCTTGGCAGGCTTAACATAGTAAAATTGGCCATCTTACGGAAAGCAGTCTACAGAGTCAATGCAATTCCCATTAAGTTACCAACACAATTCTTTGCAGAACTTGAAAGAAAAAGCTCAATTTACATGGAAAAACAAGAAACACAGAATTGCTAAAACCATCCTCTACAAATAAAGATCTTTTGGAGGTATCTCCATCCCTGATCTCTTGCTGTACTAGAGAGGAACAGCAATAAAAACTGCATTTTACTGGCATAGAAACAGAATGGTGGATCAATCTAACCAAATGGAAGACCAGAAATAAAGCTACACACATATGGACACCTGAGTTTTGGCAAAGATTCCAAAACCATACAATAGAAAAAAGGAAACATCTTCAACAAATGGTACTGGTCTTACTGGATGTTTACCTGTAGAAAGATGCAAACCAATACATATTTATCACAGTGCACAAAACTAAAGTCCACGTGGATCAAAGACATCAACACAAAACCAGTTAAATCGGTTAGAAGAACAAGTGGGGAAAAGCCTTAAACTCATTGGCACAGAAGACAATTTCCTGGACAGAATACCAACAACACAAGCTCTATTAGCAACAATCAGTAAATGGGACCTCATGAAACTGAAAAGCTTCTGTAAAGCCAAAGACACTGTCATCCAAACAAAGTGAATGCCTACAGATTGGGGAAGAGTCTTCACTATGCCTCTATGTGACAGAGGGCTATATCCAGGATATATAAAGAACTAAAGAAGATAATAAACAACAAATCATGTAATCCAATTTAAAAAAAAATTGGGAACAGAACTAAACAGAGAATTCTCAATATAGGAATATTGAATTGCAGAGAAAAAAATTAAAGAAATGCTTGACATCATTAGCCATCAGGGAAATGCAAATCAAAACGACCCTGAGATTTTACCTTATGCCCATCAGAATGGCCAAAATGAAAAACTCATGTGACAACACATGCTGGAGAGATTGTGGACAAAGGAGAACACTCCTCCACTGCTGGTGGGAATGTAAAATTTACAACCACTCTGGAAATCAATCTTGCACTTTTTCAGACAACTAAGAATAGCGCTTCCTCAGGATTCAGCTATTCAGCTCTAGCCATAAATCCAAAAGAGGCTCAAGTACATAATAAGGAGTTTTGCTCAACCATGTTTTCAGCACCTTTATTTGTAATAGCCACAACACAGATACCCTCTCCTCCCCAACTTAAAAATGGATACAGAAATTGTGGTACATCTACACAATGGAATATTACTCAGCAATAAAAAAACAAAACAAAAAAACAAAAAACAAAAAAAAACCCAAACAAACAAGGAAATCATAAAATTTGCAGGTAAATGGATGGAACTAGAAAAGATCACCCTGTATTCCAGAAGCAGAAAAACACAGATGGTATATACTGAACTAACAGACATATAATCTAAGATAAACCTACTTAAATCTGTACACCTAAATAAACTAATCAAGAGAGAGGACTCTTTCTAAAAGGCTCAATTCCCGTCCTGAAAGGCAAAGAGGATCAGAAGAAGGAGAAAACAGGGAACAAGTTAGGAACCTGCCACAGAGGGCATCTGAAAGACTCTGTCTGCCCTGTAAACTATCAAAGCAGATACTTAAACTTATGGCCAACTGTTTGGCAAAGTGCATGGAATCCAAAGAACAAAGGGGGAAATAGTAAGATCTGGAGAGGACAGGAGCTCCACAAGAAGAGCAATGGAAACAAAAAATCTGAGCACAGGGGTATTTCCTGAGACTCATACTCCAACTAAGTACCATGCATGGAGATATCTTAGCACCACTGCACAAATATAGACCATGGCATTTCAGTGTCCAAGGGGCTTCCAGACTAAAAGGAACAGTGACTGCCTCAGACATGAAGTGATTAGCCTGCTCTTTGATTACCTCTCCCTCATGGGTGAGCACCCTTTCCAGGTACAGAGGAAGGCAATGCAGCCACTCCTGATAAGATCTGATAGATGAGCATCAGAAGGAAGGAGAAGTACTCCCCTTTCTGTGGACTTGGGAAAGAGCATGTGTGGAGAAGGGGGAGAGAATGTCAGATTGGAAGGGAATTATTAGAATGTGGGATACAAAATGAATAAAGACTAATTAATACAAATTAAAATTAAAAATATAATTCCATTTGGAGTTATATTATAGGAGGTGTGCTTTGAGGTTGATATGCCAATGAAAGTGACCAGACAGAATAGAGTCTTTGTCTCTCAGTCTCTGTCACTTTATATCTTTGTTTCTTTTAGTCTCTGTCACTCTATTTCTGAATCTGTCTCTCTACCTCTTTCTTGCTCTCTCTCTCTCTCTCTCTCTCTCTCTCTCTGTCTTCCTCTCTCTGCCTGTGGCTTGTGATTCAGTATGAAAAACTCTGAGTTCTGCTGAAGGGCTATAACAAGAGGCCTGCTTGCTGATATGACAACCTGGATGATCTCTGTAACAATATGAGCAGGGTCCTAATTAAACACTTTTAGTCAAAGATTTGCCTTCATCAAGATGTGTTTTCCCAGTAAGTAATTCACTGACTGAGGACATATCTGTGCATTTAACAAAAAAATAATGGAATATGTGATAATGTGATAGTCAAGTGACTTTATTAATTACCAGTTGAAAGAAATATGTGACATTTTTGCTGAACTTACTAACATTCTTGGACATAGGAACTAGCATTTCTGGCTTGTGTGCTTTCAACTGCTCAGTTTGAGTGATGTAGGGCTGCTCAGCCGTTTTATCAAGCAGGCTGTCCTCTTGGCCCTTTTTATAACAGGCTCTTAAAGCTCTTGTTGGCTGTCTTTTTTTTATTATTATTTTTTCTCTTATTGGCTTTCACCTGTTTCATGAAATCATTCTCCCTCCCAGCCAATTAGCACCTGAGAGAATTTGAGGTTTCCATAGAGATGAGTAAACAAACTTTTCTCAGTGTCCAGTATCTCTCTGATCCTGTGCACATGTGACTTTTTCTTGTGAAACCCAACAAGCCTTTATCTCATCCCTTTATCCACATCACACAGCTTTGATCCTGTTTACTTCTGTGACAATACCAGGTAGGAAATGAAACTTAATTGTTTATTGAACTGGAACTTCAAAGTGATGTGGGATTAAGGGGAATGTACTGAATGACAAGGTATTCTCCTACTGTGGTCTTGGATATGAAATTTCCTAGTTTGTGACTTTGAACTGAGCTGTTACTTTTGTACTCACTAAATGTACATTTATATTCTTATTGATATAATAGCAGGTCAGGGCCTAGCATTCCCTGGAGTATGGAGTCTTTAAGAACAGGAAAATAGAAGGAAACTAGATAATTCCTGGGACTGTTTTGGTTGAAACAGAGAAAGATTTATGTACTTAAAAGGAGAACTGTAGGGTCGTAAAGTATTTTACAGCTGGTGCTCTTCCACACTAGTTTTGGCAACTCTGAATGATCAGGTTTGCCTTGGCTGACATGGATGGATTGACAGCTGCCTCCTACACCATGGTCAGTGAGGAATCCTACTGATCCTGAGATTTACCATTAAAACTAGCCCTTCAGGACAAAGAAATGGGTCTGTGTTATATGACTAGGACAGAGCAGCTGTGTTACCTGCTATGTTCTTCCAGACAAACACTCTAAATGTGGTTTACTTCTGTGACAAGCGGTTAGTGCAGAACCGCTTGTTTGAGTCAAACTCTGTACTCCTTTAGCAGAAATCTTTTCTCCATGTTAAAATCACTGTAAAAGTTGTCAACACATTATTTTTATTGTTTATGTGGAAATTTCATATTATATACATTACCTTCCTTTGTCAATTCTCCCAGGTTCAAATTTCTACCCATGTGTTAATTTTTAATACATCAGATCAAGTATGTGTTGTTCATATATTTATTGTAACATGATCAGATTCTCAGTTCCAAGTCCCTTAAAAAAAAAAAAAAAAAACTGAAGTCATCAATGCAGCATCATGACACCACCACCAAGAAGAAGCCATCAGTCCTGAAGAGCTGTATATATCATCACCTTGGTCAATGTCTTTCTTATGTATTTATGAACATTTGTTCACCTGTATCCCCACAGTTGCCCCCTCCCCTCTACTCCTTCCAGTCCTATTCAGTCTCCTTGTTCTACCCCTATGCCCTTTCTCTAATTCTCTGATAGGAGAGGTCCTCCTCTGCCTTCTATCTTATCCTAGCTTATTAGGTCTCATTAAGTCTAGCTGCATCATTTTCCTCCAGCCTGATTGTCAGGGCATGTTTCTACTTGTGTCCTCAGTTCAATTAAGAGACTCCTCCTACCTCCTCTCCTACAGTCTTACCTAGGCTCTGAGGGAAAGTAGAATTTCATAACGAAATCCCATTTAGACCTGGGTGTTTTAAGGTCTCTCTCTGCATAATATCAAACTGTGGGTATCTCTATGCAATCACATTTGATGCATACAGAGGCATCTTTGTGGATACAAGAATATGGCATTGATCCTTCAGTTGAGGGAATGGAGCAACATATTTTATTAACGACAACCTGGGTTGCTTAAAAATTTTCTTAGTAGGCCCTGGCCCAACAACTCAATTAGCTGAAATCCCCCATCCTAGTGGAACACTGGTTTCATAACAATTAATGGTCCATTGGAACTTTATCCCCCCTGTTAGAAGACCTTCTAATAAGTGAATAAATAATAAATTTGTCTTTCTGCATTTCAGTTACTTCACACAGGATGATTTTTCTTGGTTCCATTCATTTGCCTGAAAATATCATGTTGTCATTTTTTTTAGCAGAAAGATGCTCCATTTCTGGAATATTCCACATTTTCCCCAAAGGAGGTTGTCAGTCCTGTTCTTTATTTCTTGGAAGTTGCTGTGAGTTTAATCATTCTATTGAATAACTAATTTTCAGGATAACTATACTATTTTAGCCTAGAAATTCCTCCATCTTCTTACACTTCCTGGTGATTTGAATTGCAATGTCCCCTTTAGGCTCATCTATTTACACATTCAGTCCCCAGTGTGAAAATGTCTGGGAAGGGTTAGGATGTATGACCTTGTTAGATAATATAATTCCTGTTGGAGTTATAGGAGGGTGTGCTTTAGAGTTTGACATACTAATGAAAGTGTCCAGACAGAATGGAGTCTGTGTTTTATGGTCTAGGTCAATTTATATCTTTGTTTCTGTAGGTCTCTATTTCTGAATCTGTCTCTCTAGCACTTTTTCTCAGTGTGAAAAGCTCTCAGTTCTTTTGTAGGATTACAAGAAGATGATTGCTTGCTTACATCATATCATGGATGGTCTCTGTAAAAATATAAGCAAGGTCCCAATTAAATGCTTTTTGTATAAAGTGTTGCCTTGTTAAGGGAGTGTGTTCCCAGTATGTAATTCACTGAGGACCTATCTGCATTTAACAAATAATAATGGAATTTGTGATAATGTGAAACTCACAAGTTAAAGACAAGTGACTTATTAATGAACACTTGAAAGAAATATGTGACACTTTTCCTGAACTAAGAATCTTAGACAAGGAACTGTCATCTCTGGCTTGTGTGCATTAGCTGCCAAGATAGAAAAATGTAGGGCTGACCAACCTTTCTCTCTTGGCCCTTTTTAATAGCTGGCTTCTGAAACTCTTACTGGCTTTCACCTATTTCATGACATTATTCTCCCTCTCAGCCAATCTGTACTTGAGAGAATCTTGAGGTTTCCATGGAGATGAATAAACAAACATTCCTCAGTATTTTTGATCCTATACACATGTGACTTTTTCTTGTGCAAACAAACAAGCCTTATCTCATCCTTTTATCCCGATCCAGTACCTTTACTCCTGTTTACCTGTATGAAAATGATAGGTAGGAAATGACAATTTAATGTTTAATTGGACAGGTTCCTAAGTATGGAACCTTCAAAGTGATGTGGAAATAAGGAGAAAGTACTGAATGACAATGTGTTCTCCTACTGTAGTCTTGGATCTAAAATTTCCTAAGTTGTAACTTTGAACTGAGCAATTACTCATGAACTCACTAAATGTAACTTCACATTCTTATTGATATAATAGGCTGGCAGAGTCTAGGGTTCCTGGAGTATTGAGTCTTTAGGAGCATGGAAAAGAGAAGGAGACAAGACAATTCCTGAGACTGGTTTGGCTGAAAGAAAAAAATAATGTTGAGTATAAAATGAGAGCTGAGAGGGAATAAACTATTTGACAGGTGGTGCTCTTAATAAGTGAATACATACCATATTTTCCATAGGCAATTTAGTTTCTTCAACCAGGGTGATTTTTCCTGGTTTCATCCATTTGCCTGAAAATATAATGATGTCATTTCCGTAGCTGAATAATACCCCATTATGAAAATATTCCACATTTTTTTTCCAAAGGAGACTGTCAGGCCTGTTCTTTAGTCTTTGGAAGTTGTTGTGCCTTTAATCATTTTATTGAATAACAAACTATCTGGATAACTATGTTCTTTTAGCCTAAAAGTCTCTCCATCTTCTTCCACTTCCTGGTGATTTGAATTGCAATGTCCCCCTTTAAACCCATCTGTTTACATGTGGAATACAGTGAAGAAATGTCTGGGAAGGGTTAGGAATTATGGCATTTCTAGATCATATAATTCCTTTGGTCTTCCTAATTTTTTTTCAGCCCTTTTATCTTTTGTATACAAGAGGGCTACTGACATTTTTGAGTTAATTTTGTATCAAGCCACTTAGCTGAAGTTGTTTATCAGCTATAGAATATCCCCGGTAGAATTTGATATCACTTAGTTATTCTATCATATCATCTCCAAATAGCGATAGTTTGACTTCTTTTTTTTTTTTCTGATTTCTAGCCCCCAATTCTCTGTCAATTTTCTTATAGCTCTAGCAAGGACTTCCAGAATTCAGTTGAAGAGATATGGAGAAAGTTTGTAAACTTGCTTTGTCCTGATTTCAGCAGGATTGTTTTAAATTTCTCTTCTTTTAGTTTGAGGTTGGCTATAGGCTTGCTCTATGTTGCCTTTATTATAGATATATGCCTTGTATCCCTAATCTCTCCAATACTTTAAACCTGAATGAATGTTGGAGTTCATCAAATGCTTTTTAAGCATCTGAGGAGATTATCATGTTTTTTTTTTCTTCTTTTCAGTTTGTTAATATGGTGGAATACAATGATGGATTTCATGGTCTGGCAGGCTTAACATTGTAAAAATGGCCATCTTACCAAAAGCAATCTACAGATTCAATGCAATTCCGATCAAATTACCAACACAATTCTTTACAGATATTAGAGGAAAAATTCTCATCTTAATATGGAAAAACAAGAAACCCAGAATTGCTAAAACAATCCTTCACAATAAAAGATCTTCTGGAGATATCTCCACCCCTGATCTCAAGCTATAGTATAGAACAACAGCAATAAAAAAAAATGCATGGTCCTGGCATTTAATCAGAAATGTGGATCTATGGAACCAAATAGAAGACCCAGAATAAAGCCACACACTTCTGGACAACTGAATTTTGACAAAGATGCCAAAACCATACAATGGAAAAATGATAGCATCTTCAACAAATGGTGCTGGTCTAACTGGATCTCTACATATAGAAAAATGCAAATAGATCCATATTCACACCCTGCACAAAACTAAAGTGAAAGTGGATTAAAGATGTCAACATAAAACCAGACTTATTAAATCGGTTAGAAGAAAAAGTGGTGAAGAGTCTTGAACTCATTGGCACAGAAGAAAACTTCCTGAACAGAACACCAACAGCACAGGCTCTAAGAGCAACAATCAATGAATGGGTTCTCATGAAACTGAAAAGCTTCTGTAAAGCATAGGACACTATCATCCAAACAAAACAAATGCCTATAGATTGAAAAAGCATCTTCACTAAGTCTCTATGGGACAGAAGGCTAATATCCAGTATATATAAAAAACTAAAAAAGTTGAAAATCAAGAAATCAAGTAATCTAATCTGAAAATGGTGAACAGAACTAAACAGAATTCTCAACACAGGAACATCGAATGGCAGAGAAACATTTGAAATCTCAATATCATTAGCCATCAGGGAAATGCAAATCAAAAGAAGCCTGATTTTACCTTACACCCATCAAAATGGGCAAAATCAAAAACTCAAGTGATAACACATGCTGGAGAGGATATAATTAAAGAGTAACCCTCCTCCATTACTGGTGAGACATTTTACAACCACTCTATAAATAAATCTAGCGCTTTCTCGGACAACTAGAAATAGCGCCTCCTTGAGATTCAGCTATACCACTCCTTGGCATATATCCAAAAGAGGCTCAAATTCTTAATAAGGACATATGCATAACTATGTTTGTAGCAGCTTTATTTGTAATAGTCAAAACATGGAATCAACACAGATGACCCCCAACAGAAAAATGGATACAGAAATTGTGATATATCTACACAATGGAAAAATAGATACCGATATTGTGGTACATCTATACAATGGAATATTACTCAGCAATAAAAAACAAACAAACAAAAAAAAAACAAGAAAATTATGAAATTTGCAGGTGAGTGGTTGGAACTGGAAATGATCACCATGAGTAGGCTCTCCCATAGCAGAAAGACACAAGGTACATAGACATGTAGGCATATTATACAAGATAAACGTACTAAAATCTCTACACTTCAAGAAACTAATCAAGAGAGAGGACTCTGGCTAAAATGTTCAATATCCATCCTTAAAGTCAAAGAGGATGGACATCAGAAGAAGGAGAAAACTGGGAACAAGTTAGGAGCCTGCAACAGAGGGCATCTGAAAGACTCTGCCCTGCTGACTATCATTGCCGAGACTCATGGCCAACTCTTGGGCAAAGTGCATGTTATCTAATGAAAGAAGTGGGAAATAGTAAGATCTGGAGAGAACAGGAACTCCACAAGGAGATCAACAGGACCAAAAAATCTGAGGTCAGGTGTCTTTCCTGAGACTCATACTCCAACCAAGTACCATGCATGCACATAATGTAGAACCCCTCCACAGGTGTGGCCCATGGCAGTTCAGTGTCCAAGTGGGTTCCATATTAATGGGAACAGGGACAGCCTCTGACATGAAGTGATTGTCATACCCTTTGATCTCTTCACCATGATGGTGGAGCAGCCTTACCAGGCCTCAGATGAAGACAATGAAGCCACTTCAGATGAGATATCATAGGGTAGGATTAGAAGTAAGAAGTCCTCTCCTATTAGTGGTTTGGGGAGGAGCATGCATGCAGAAGGGGCAAGGAAGATGGGATGGGGAGGGAAGAAATGAGGGGTTAATGGGGAGAGACAAAGTGAAAAAAAGTGTAAATAATAAAAATTAAAGTGAAAAAATATTAAAAAATAATTACTTTTGTTGTTATACTATAGAAGGTTTTACTTGTAGGTTGAAATGCCAATGAAAGTGACCAGACCAAATGGAGTCTCTGTCTCTAAGTCTGGGTAACTTTATATCTTTGCTTCTGTTGGTCTTGTTCTCTCTATTTCTGAATCTATCTCTCACTAGCTCTTGCTCTCTCTGTCTTGCTCAGTCTCCATCTCTCAGCCTGCTGCTTGTGGTTCAGTATGAAAAGCTTTCAGTTCTGCTGAAGCACAACAAAAGATGACTGCCTGATGACATGACATCCTGGATGGTATCTGTAAAAATATAAGCAAGGTCCCAATAAAATGCTTTTTATTCAAAATATTTGCGTTGGTCAGGGACCATTCTTTCAGTAAGAAAGTCCTTGACTGAGGACATATCTGTGAATTTAACAAATAATAATGGATCTGTGATAATGTGAAACTCACTTGTCAAGAACATGTGACATTATCAATGAAGACTTGAAAGAAATATGTGGCACTTTTCCTGAACTAAGGGTCTTGGACAGTAATTTATATCTCTGTGCTGTGGGCTTTTAGCTGCCCAGATTGAGGCATGTAGGGATGCTCAGCCTTTCTCTCAAACAGGCTCTTCACTTTGCCCTTTTATTAACTGGCTCATGAAACACTTATTGCCTTTAACCTCTTTTATGATCCTACTTCTCTCTCTGTCAACAACCACCTGAGAAAACCTTGAGGCTTCCATGGCGGTGAGTAAACAAACTTTCCTCTCTGTCCAATATCACTCATCCTATGGACACATGAGTTTTTCTTTTGAATCCCAACAAGCCTTTATCTCATCACTTTTTCCAGATCCCACACCACTACTCCTGTTTACCTCTGTGACAATATCAGGTAGGAAATGAAACTTTATTGTGTTTCTAATTAGACAGCTTCCTAAGTAGGGAAGCTTCAAAGTGATGTACATATAAGGGGTAATGTACTGAATGACAATGTGGTCTTCTACTGTGGTCTTGGATCTGAAATATCCTAGGTTGTGACTTTGAACTGAGCTGTTACTTGTGAACTCATTAAATGCACCTTCACATTCTTATTGATATAATAGGCTGGCAGGGTCTGTGGTTCCTTAGTGCATTGTGTCTTTAAGAGAAGGTAAAAGAGAAGGAAACCAGACAATTCCTGGGAATGATTTGGCTGAGACAGAGAAATATCTGTGAGTGTAAATGGTGAACTGAGGGGCAAGATATAATTTCACAAGTGGTGCTATTTCACAACAGGTTTACAAACCCTCTATGACCAGAGTTGCCTTGGTTGACCTTTCTAGATCAGCAGCTATTTCCTATTCAAGTATCAGTGAGAAACCCTCCTGGTCCTGTAGATTATAATTAAAGCTGATCCTTCAAAAGAGAGAAATGGTTCAATGTTATATGCCTAGGATAAAAGAGCAGCTGGGTTTTTGCTATGGTCTTCCAGATAAACTCTCAAAATTTAGTGTTAGTACCAGGAATGGTTGTTCATAGATGCCACCTGAGCTCATGGTTTCTGAGGTAGCTAGCTAACCACTAGTCCCTGGCTAGGATTCTCTCCTACAAATTGAGTTCCTGGAAAGCATGTCTTACAAAGTCAAAATCTGCCTTCCTTAGAGCAATCATTTTTCCATATTAAAAGTCATTGTAAAAGTTGTCAGCATGTTATTTTTATTGCTTATGTGGGAATATGATATAATATACATTACATTCCATTTCCATTGCTCCCAGGTTCAAACTCCTACCCATGTGTCACACTAATTTTTTTTTCTTTAAAATACACCAATTCAAGTATGTGGTATTCATATAAGCACTGGAACAGGATCAGAGTCTCAATGCCAAGTCCCTTAAAGAAAACAGAATTTATCCTTAGGCAAGCTGGCCAAAACCCCAAGAAGAAGCCATCAGTTCTGAAGACCTCTATAACTTCATCACCTTGATCACAGTTTTCCTTATATATTTATTTATTATGATTTGTTTCCTTCTTTTCACCTCTGCTGCCCCCTCACTCATCTTGTTCTATTCCAGCCAAGCCTCCTTATATTTCTTTGAAATTTATAAAATTTATCCTCCCTGATAGTGGAGGGCCTCCTCCCACCTCTAACTGATCCTAGGTATCATCTAGTCTATCTGCAACATCTTCCTCTGTGGCCTGATTCTGGGAAATTGTTCTCCATGTGACCTTCATTCCCTCTTCTTATGACACTCTTTTTGCCTCCTCTCCTGCAGGTGGAGAGAGAATTTCAGATGGAATACCCATTTAAAGCTTGTTGTTTAAGGCTTCTCTCTGAATAATACCAGTCTGCTAGTCATTATATACAATATTATTTGATACAGAAGCAAGCATCTCTGTGGATCCAAGAACATGGCACTGATCTATCAGTTGAGGGCAGAGAGCAACTTATTTTAGCAACAACAGCCTGGTTTGCTTGAAAATTTCTGTAGGATGCCCTACTCCAACAACTCAATTAACTACCAACCAATTCCCTTAGTGGAAGACTGGTTTGGTCACAACAGATGGTCTGTTGGAACTTCATTCCACACTATTAGTAAAATTCCTAATAAGTGAATACATACCATATTTGTCTTTCTGTATTTTAGTAACTTCACCCAGGATGATTTTTTCTGGTTCCATCCATTTGCCTGAAAATATCATTACATCATTTTCTTAGCTGAATAAAACACTGTTATGGAAATATTCCACAATTTCCTCACAGGAGAGTGTCAGTCCTATTCTTTAGTTCTTGGAAGTTGCTGGGACTTTAATCATTGTGTTGAATGATAAACTATCAGGATAATTATGCTCTTTTAGCCTAGAATTCTCTCCATCTTCTTCCACTTGTTTGTGATTTGAATTGCAATGTCCTCTTTAAGCTCATTTATTTACATGTTTAGTTCCCAGTGAGGAAATATCTAGGGAGGGTTATGAGTTATGACCTTGTTAGATAATGCAATTCGTATTTGAGTTATATGATAGAAGGTTGTGCTCTGAGGTTGATGGGCCAATGAAAGTGACCAGATAGAATGGAGTCTCTGTCTCTCACTTTATAACTTGTTTTCTGTAGTTCCGATATCTGTATTTCTGAAACTGTTACTTGAGCACATTCTCTCTCTGACTCATTGTCTCACTCTCTTAGCCTGCTGCTTGTGAAAAGCTCACTATGAAAATCTCTCAGTTCTGCTGAAGGACTACAACAAGATGACTGCTTGATGATGTAACTTCCTGGATTAGATCTGTAAAAACTATATGCAAGGTCCCAATTAAATGCTTTTTGCCTTGGTCAAGGAACATTTTCATAGTAAGTAATTCACTGACTGAGGACATATCCCTACATTTAACAAATAATAATGGAATCTATGATAATGGGAAATTCACATGTCAAGGACACATGAACATAGTAATAAAGACTTGAAAGAAATATGTGACACTTTTACTGAACTAAGAGTCTTGGACACAGAAACTGACATCTGTGGGTTGTGTGCTTTTAGCTGCCCAGATTGAGGGTTGTAGGGCTGCACAGCATTTTGTGGAGAAGGCTGTCCACTTGGTCTTTTTAATAACTGGCTCCTTGAACTCTTACTGGCTTTCACCTTTTGTATGGCATCATTGTCCCTTTCATCCAATTCGCACCTGAGAGAACCTTGAGGTTTACATGGACATGAATAAACAAACATTCCTCAGTGTCCAGAATCTACAATCCTGTGCACGTTTGAGTCGTTATTGTAATACCAAACAAGCCTTTATCTCATCCCTTTATCCAGATCCCACATATTTACTCCTGTTTACTTCTGTGACAATGTCAGGTAGAAAATGAATCTTTAATCTGACTTTATTTAATTGGACAACTTCCTAAATAGGGAAGTTTCAAAGTTATGTGGGATGAAAATGTGGTCTCCTACTGTGGTCTTGAATCTGAAAGTTCCTAGGTTGTGACTTTGAACTGAGCAGTTATTGGCATACTGACTAAATGTACCTTCAGATTTGTTTTGATATAATAGGCTGGCTGGGTCTTGGGTTCCCGGGGTATTGAGTCTTTAAGAAACTAGAAAAGAGAAGATCAACTAACAGTCCTGTGGGCTTTTCTAATATGGTCCACCTGAAAAATGGATGTAAAAGGGGAACAGAGACACAAAGAATGGACACAAGACAGATTCCTGTTCGAGTCTCAGTTTACTGAACGAGCAAACACAAGTTATAAAGCAAAGGGTTCAAGCAAATTTTTTTTTCAAAGTAGCAACACATCTGTTCCACCAGATAAGGCATCCAGGAATTCACTCAAGGTTATACCAAGTTTGCTTTCTCGTTACCAAGGTTGAAAGGAGCTTTCTATCTATTCCTCATGCTCAGAACAGCTCACTTGCAGAGACTGAAAAGGATAGTCTCTGAGACATGGAACTTAGATAAGACCTGCAAATGCCACGGCCACGAGGCAGAATTCCAATTACCAGACTCCTTATGTTCACCCTTCTTTGTTTTATGGAGAGCCTCTCTTAGGTTGGCAAAATTTGCACTTTTTCCTTACTCGTCATCAAGGTCTCAGTTGCTATTTTTACGAGCATTTGTCTTAAGTTGGAAACAACCTCAAATTTAATCTTCCCCATCATTGACTTACCTCCATATCAATCGGGGTTGTTAGAGATCTTTAAATTCATTCATCTGCACTTGCATGCATTGAAGTTGTTGAGGAAGGAATTGTAACACAAATGGAAGGCAGGCACTGGCCAACAAATCCACTCTCATGATGCCTGCAAATGTCAGTCCCCACTGTAAGCACAGAGTCAAAGGATGGCAAGCTCCTCCTAAGGCTAGTAAATATATCCCAGGCTGTATTGGCCAATTCTAACCTAGGTTTCTTTGCAGATTCTTTGTCATGGATCTTATTTTTCACTATCAAAATGTCCAATGAGAAGTTTTTGCTAGATCCAGTACAAGAAAGGTGATTTTTGAACGTGAGTCCAATTAAATTCTGTTTCATCATACCAAGAATCAGAAACCCTAACAGGAATCATAACAAAAGCAGGTTGCGTAACAACTAATACTGAAAGAGCATTATTATTAGTACTAACAAAATTAGTAAGATTGTAATATACACATTCACTTGAATAGGTATCATTGTTCTTAAAATGTCTTACTATAATGTTTTCAATTAGGAGTAAATAAGGAGGAATCACACATGTCAAAACAGAAGTATACTTGATTAATTTAGCAAAGCTACTTGCATTCCCAGAGAGAATGCCTATATATCCCAAGGCAGCCCCCAATTTCCATACGTAAGTTTGCCAATTTTTATTTGAAGTCCTCCAAAGTCCAGCACTAGCAGCTTTTTCTAAAACAAATGGAATCTGATTGCCTTTACCAGAAGCCAAGTTCTTAATATCCTTAACAATAGACCAGCCCAGTCTAAGACTGTAAATGCAAGGTCATTGTCCCAGTAGTAGATGGTGGGTGTTTCTCCCATGTATCTTGTCCAAGGAACCATCAGTGGAGGATAATTGTGTTAATCACATTTCTCACAAGGTGGGTAACTCATTGGAGATGTAACACTGTCATTCTTAACTCCCATAGGAACAGTCAATAATATCCCTCCAATGTTCCACTTTGCCTGCTTGAAAAGAGAGGCTTGAGCTGCCACCCTAACTTTAAAGTAGTAGGCATTCTGACCTATTTCCTGGACAGCGCAGACTGGTAAGCAGTCCTGATGAACTCTCTCTGGTAAAGCAAAGAGGATGACCTCTTCCTCTTCCTGAATGTTAAGAATCTGTTTTACTTGCCTTCCTTTAAAAGCAGGAAAACAAGGCAACCAAAGGTTGTCAACATAAACAAGGACTTCTGGATCATCAACAGAAACTGGATGTAGTAGAGGTGGATTAGGAAAGTACGCCCAACCAACAGTCATCTTGACCTAAGGAGTCTTCATTGACATCATTATAATTGTCAGGAGAGAACTCCTCATCCACTTTTCGCACCAGAAGTTCCAGTAGCTATAGAGATGCACCATTTTCCTGAAGAAAATCACAGACACTTTCTCTTCCTCATACGACTATCGGGTTTTTGCCATTGATTTGTTAAAGGATCCCTGCATTTTACTTTAGCAAAAGTTTTCTTGGTTTCTGTATGCCAAAATCTATCTGCTACAGATTTACCATGCTTATCTAAATTTAAAAAAATGCAGAATGAAAAGAACACGACTAAAATGATTCTTATGTGTCCAATGGAGTAGGTTTCCCCCTTCTTTGTTTTTTTGCAAATAAATCTTAATTGTTTGGGTGGCATGCTCTACCATGCCAAGTCCTTGATGATTGTAAGGTATTTTAGTTATATGAGAAACTTGAAACTGTTGACAAAATCTTTTAAAATATTTGCTAGTATATCTTGTTCCATTGTCAGTTTACAATTGCTTAGGAACTTCTAGAATATTAAAATCCTGTAGACAATGAGTAATTGCATTCTTTGCAGCTTTTCCTGCTTTTCAGTGGCAAAAATAAAATAAAATGAAAATGAAAAAATATTAAAAAATATAATTCCTTTAGGATTTATATTATAGGAGGTTGTGCTTGTAGGTTGATATGCCAATAAAAGTGACCAGACAGAATGGAGTCTGTCTCTCGGTCTGGGCCAATTTATATTTGTGTTTCTATTGGTCTTGGTCTCTCTATTTCTGAATCTGTTTCTCACTCTCTGTCTCTCTCTGTCACCCTCTCACTGCCTTCATTTGTGGTTCGGGATGAAAAGCTCTCAGTTCTGCTGAAACACTGAAACAAGATGACTACTTTCTGACATGGCACCTGTTTCATGACATCATTCTCCCTCTCAGCCAATCAGTACCTGAGAGAATCTTGAGGTTTTCATGGAGATGAGTAAAAAAATTTTCCTCAGTGTCCAGTATCTCTTATCCTGTACACATGTGACTTTTTCTTGTGAAAGCCAACAAGCCTTTATCTCATCCTTTTATCCAGATCTCATGCATTTACTCTTGTATACCTCTGTGACAATGTCAGGAAGGAAATGAAAGTTTACTGTTTATTGAATTGGAAAACTTCCTAAGTAGAAAAGCTTCACAGTGATGTGGGTTTAAGGTTAATGAACCAAATGACAAGGTGCTCTCCTACTGTGTTCTTGGATCTGAAATTTCCTAGGTTGTGACTTAGAATTGAGCAGTTACTGGCATACTCATCTAATGTGCATTCACATTCTTATTGATATAATAGGCAGGCCAGGCCTAGTGTTCCCTGGGGTATTAAGTCTTTAGAGCAGGGAAAAGAGAAGGAAACTAGGTAATTCCTGGGACTAGTTTGGCTGAAAAAGAGAAAGTTCTGTGAGTGTAAAAGGAGATCTGAAGGGCAATGAAGCACTGGACAGCTGGTCTGTTTCAGAGTAGGGTTGTCAAACTTCTATGAGCATGGTTGCCTTGTCTCACCTGGATGGATTGTCAGCTGTGTCCTACTCAGTTAGTTAGCAATTCTCATTGACTTGGTTTACAGTTTAATTTCATCCTTCAGGACAAAGAAATGGGTCCTGTTATATGCCTAGGACACAAGAACAGCACTGTTTCCTGCAGTGGTCTACAGGAACACCCTCCAAACATAGTGTTAATGCCAGTAGTGCTTTTTCAGAGGTGCCACCTGAGATCGAGGTCTGTGGTAGTTGTGTAACCACTAGTTCAAAGCTATGATTCTCTGCTATATAATGAGTTCCTGGAAAGCATGACTTACATAGTCAAAATTTGCCCTCCTTTAGTGAAATCTTTTCTCCATGTTAAAACTCATTGTAAAAGTTGACAACATATCATTTTATTGATTGTGTGGGAAATTCTGATACTATACATTACACCCTTGTTCCATTGCTCCCAGGTTCAAATTCCTACCTATGGGTCAGACTAAAATTTTGTGTCTTTAAAATACATCAGTTGAAGTATGTATTATTCATATACTCATTGAAACATGATCAATGCCAAGTTCTTTAAAGAAAACTGAGTTCATCTTTCCTGCACGCTGGTTCCACCACCAAGAAAAAGCCATCAATCCTGAAGAGCTGTATAGTTCATCACCTTGATCACAGTTTTCTTATGTATTTATTTATTACATATTTTTCAATTTGTATCCCCTCTGCTGCCCCCTCCCCTTCTTCTTGCAATCCCAACAACCCCCCTTCTTCTATCCCAATGACCTTTCTCCAGTTCCCTCATTGTTGAAGTCCTCCTCCTCTTTCTTTCTCAACCAAGCTTATCAGGTCTAATCAAGGCTGGCTGCATCATCTTCATCTCCAGTCTGATTCTCAGGGTATTGTTGTCTTTGTGTCCTCAATTTCCTCTAATTATGACACTCTTTCTGCCTCCTCTCCTCCAAGCTTAGCAGAGAATGAAGAGAATGTAGAATTTCATAGGGAAATCCCATTCAATGCTGAGTGTTTTAAGGTCTCTCTCTATCTGCATAATATCTGCCTGTGGGTCTTTGTATGCAATCCGATTTGATGCAGAAGGAAGCATCTCTGTGGATCCAAGAACATGACTTGAGGACGGAGAGAAGCATATTTTAATAACAACAGCCTGAGCTCCTTGAAAATTTCTGTAGGATGCCCTTGCCCAAGAGCTCAAGTTATTGCCACCCAATCCCACTAGTAGAAGACTGGTCTTGTCATAATTAATTGGCCCATTATATCTTTATCCCTACTATTAGGAGACCACCTAATATGTGAATACATTCCATAGTTATCTTTCTCCATTTTAGTTGCTTTACCCAGGATGATTTTTCCTAGTTCCATCTATTTGCCAAAAAATATCATGATGTCATTTTCTTAGCTGAATAATACTGCTTGCTGTAAATATTCTACATTTTCCCCACAGGAGATTGTCAGTGCTGCTGTTTGGAACTTGGAAGTTGCTGGGACTATAATCATTGCATTAAATGACAAACTATCAGGATAACTGTATTCTTTTAGCCTAGTAGTCCCTCCATCTTCTTCCACATCCTGGTGATTAGAATTGCAATGTCTTCTTGAAGATCATCTATTTATATGATGAGTCCCCAGTCAGGAAAAGTTTGGTGAGATTTAGGAGGAATGGCCTTATTAGATAATATAATTCCTATTGGAGTTATATTTTAGAAGGGTGTGCTTTGAGGTTGCTATGCCACTGAAAGTGTCCAGACAGAATGGAGTCTCTGTCTTTTGATCTAGGTCAATTTATTTCTTTATTTCTATAGGTCTTCATCTCTCTATTTCTGAATCTCTATCTCTAGCTCTTTCTCCCTCTGTCTCTCAGTCTCCCTCTCTGTGCCTGCTTCTTGTGATTCAGTATAAAAAGCTCTCAGTTCTACTGAAGGACTACATCAAGTTGTCTGCTTGCTGATGTGACATCATGGAATGTCTCTGGAAAAAAAAAAAGCAAGGTCCCAACTTGTTCAAAAAGTTGCCTTGGTCAGGGAGCATTTTCCCACGAAGTAATTCACTGACTGAGGACATATCTATGCATTTAATAAAGAACATTGGAATCTGTGATAATATGAAGTTACATGTCAAGGACAAAGGACTTTTTTTTAAACTTTTTTATCACACTAAACATTTTATTATTATTTTTTTTTATCAGTTACATTTTATTAGCTCTGTATCCCAGCCATGTTCAGATCCCTCATTCCCTCCCAGTCCCTCTCTCATCTCTACTGTGCCCCTTTCCAAGTCCACTGATGGGGGGGACCTCCTCCCCATTCATCTGATCCTGTTTTGTCAGGTATCTTCAGGACTAGCTGCAAAGCCCTCCTCGTGGCCTAACAGGACTGTTCCTCCCTTCGGGGGTGGGGAGACCAAAGAGCCAGTCATTGAGTTCCTGTTAAAAATAGTCCTTGTTCCCCTCACTTTGGGAAACCAATTGGTTACTGAGCTACCACAGGCTACATCTGAGTGGAGGTTCTAGGTTATATCCATACATGGTCCTTGGATGAATGTCATTCTCAGAAAAGACCCTGTGCCCAGATATATTTGGTCCTTTTGGAGCTCCTATCCTTTCCCCATCAGACTAACTCCCCATTCTTTCGTATGATTCCCTGTACTCAAAAGTTTGTCAACAGTTTGGTCATGAGTCTTTGCTTTGAAAACACTGCTAGTTAGAGTCTTTCAGATGCGCTCAGTAGACTCCTGTCATACGTTCAATGCACATCCCATCTGTCTTTCTAAACGAGGATTGATCATCTTACCCCATGTCCACTCAATTGATTATCTTTTCTAGGTTTATAGATTTCATTATATTTATCATATCTTATAGGTCTATATAAGTGAGTATATACTGTGTTTGTCTTTCTCCTTCTGGGATATTTCACTCAGAATGATCTTTTCTAGATCCCTCCATTTGCCTGCAAATTTCATGATTTCCTCCTTTTTGATTGCTGAGTAGTATTCCATTGTGTAAAAATACCACAATTTCTGCACCCATTCCTTTGTTGATGGACATCTGGGTTGTTTCCAGGTTCTGGCTATTACAAATAAAGCTGCTATAAACATGGTTGAGCAAGTATCAAACTTTGGGTATATACCTAGCAGTAGTATAGCTGGGTCTTGAGGAAGCACTATTCTTAATTGTCTTAGAAAGCGCCAGATAACTTTCCAGAATGGTTGTACCAGTTTACATTCCCACCAGCATTGGAGGAGCATTCCCCTTTCTCCACAATCTCTCCAGCATGTGTTGTCACTTGAGTTTTTCATCTTGGCCATTCTGATGGGTGTAAGGTGATATCTCAGGGTTGTTTTGATTTGCATTTCCCTGATGGCTAATGAGGATGAGCATTTCTTTAAGTGTTTTTTTCCCATTCAATATTCCTTTGTGGAGAATTCTCTGTTTAGCTCTGTTCCCCATTTTTTAACTGGATTACTTGGTTTGCTGCTTTTCAGCTTCTTTAGTTCTTTGTATATACTGGATATTAGTCCTCTGTCAGATAAAGGGTTACTGAAGATTCTTTCCTAATCTGTAGGCAGTCGTTTTGTTTTGATGACGGTGTCATTTGCTTTACAGAAGCTTTTTAGTTTCATGAGGTCCCATTTATTGATTGTTGCTCTTAGAGCCTGTGCTGTTGGTGTTCTGTTCAGGAAGTTTTCTCCTATGCCAATGAGTTCTAGGCTGTTCCCCACTTTTTTTCCCAATTGATTTAGAGTATCTGGTTTTATGTTGAGGTCCTTGATCCACTTTGACTTTAGTTCTGTGCAGGGTGATGAATATGGATCTATTTTCATTTTTCTGCATGAAGACATCCAGTTGGTCCAGCACCATTTGTTGAAGATGCTGTCTTTTTTCCATTGAATGGATTTGGCTTCTTTGTCAAATATCGAGTATTCATAGGTGTGCAGATTTATTTCTGGGTCTTCTGTTCAGTTTCATTGATTCCTCCTTTCTGTTTCTCTGCCAATACCATGCAGTTTTTCTTACTGTTGCCCTGTAGTACAGTTTGACATCAGGGATGGAGATACCTCCAGATGATCTGTTGTTTTAGAGGATTGTTTTGGAGATTCTGGGTGTTTTGTTTCTCCATATGAAGCTGAGAATCTTTTTTTCAAGGTCTGGAAAGAAATGAGTTGGTATTTTGATGGGAATTGCATTGAATCTGTAGATTGCTTTTGGCAGTATGGCCATTTTCACAATGTTAATCCTACCAATTCATGAGCATGGGAGATCTTTCCATCTTCTGATATCGTCTTCAATTTCTTTCTTCAGAGACTTGAAGTTTTTCTCAAACAGGTCTTTCACTTGCTTGGTTATAGTCACACCAAGGTATTTTATTTTATTAGTGGCTATTGTGAAGGGTATTGTTTCCCTAATTTCTTTCTCAGCCTTTTTGTCTTTGGTTATAGGAGGGCTTCTGATTTTTTTTGAGTTGATTTTGTATCCTGCCACTTTGCTGAAGATGTTTCTCAGCTGAAGGAGTTCTCTGGTTGAATTTTTGGGGTCGCTCATGTATACTATCATATCATCTGCAAATAGTGACACTTTGACCTCTTCCTTTTCGATTTGTATCCCCTTGATCGATCTCCTTTAGTTTTCTTGTTGCTCTGGCTAGGACTTCAAGTACTATGTTGAAGAGATATGGAGAAAATGGGCAGCCTTGTCTTGTCACTGATTTCAGGGGCATTGATTTAAGTTTCTCTCCATTGAGTTTGATGTTGGCTATAGGCTTGCTGTATATTGCCTTTACTATCTTTAGGTATGTGCCTTGTATCCCTGATCTCTCCAATACTTTAAACATGAATGGGTGTTGGACTTTGTCAAATGCGTTTTCAGCATCTAAGGAGATGATCATGTGGTTTTTCTCCTTCAGTTTGTTTATGTAGTGGATTACATTGATGGATTTCCATATGTTGAACCACCCTTGCATGCCTGGGATGAAGCCTACGTGGTCATGGTGGATGATATCTTTGATATGTTCTTAGATTTGGTTAGCAAGTATTTTATTGAGTATTTTTGCGTCAATGTTCATAAGAGTGATAGGCCTGAAGTTCTCTATTTTTGTTGGGTCTTTGTATGGTATAGGTATCAAGGTGACTGTGGCTTCATAGAATGAGTTTGGTAGTGTTCCTTCTGTTTCTATTTTGTGGAATAGCTTGAGGAGAATTGGAGTTAGCACTTCTTTGAAGGTCTGATAGAATTCTGCGCTGAAGCCATCTGGTCCAGGGCTTTTTTTGGAGGGGAGACTGTTAATGACTGCTTCGATTTCCTTGGGAGATATAGGGCTATTCAGTCTTTCTACCTGATCTTGACTTAGTTTTGGTAATTGGAATCTTTCAAGAAAATTATCCATTTCATTTAGATTTTCAAATTTTGTGGCATATAGGCTTTTGTAGTATGACCTAATAATTGTTTGGATTTCCTCAGTGTTTGTGGTTATGTCCCCATTTTCATTTCTGATTTTGCTGATCTGGATAGTTTCTCTCTGCTTTTTAGTTAGTTTGGCTAAGGGTTTGTCTATCTTGATTTTCTCAAAGAACCAGCTTTTTGCTTCATTGATTCTTTGGATAGTTTTATTTGTTTCTAATTAATTGATTTCAGCCCTTAGTTTGATTATTTGCAGCCGTCTGTTCCTCTTGGGTGTATCTGCTTCTTTTTTTTTCTAGGTTTTTCAGTTGGGCCATTAAGTTGTTTGTATGTGATGTTACAAGTTTCTTCTTGCAGGCACTTTGTGCTATAAATTTTCCTCTGAGCACTGCTTTCAATGTGTCCCATAAATTTGGGTTTGTTGTGCCTTCCTTTTCATTGAATTCTAGGAAGTCTTTAATTTCTTTCTTTATTTCTTCCTTAAATCAGCTGTCATTGAGTAACAAGTTGTTCAGTTTTCGTGTGCGTGCCGGCTTTTTGTTGTTTCTGTTGTTGATGATTTCTAGCTTTAGTCCATGGTGGTCAGATAGTATACAAGGGATTATTTCAATCCATTTGTATCTGTTGAGGCTTGCTTTGTGACCCACTATATGGTCTATTTTGGAGAAGGTTCGATGTGTTGCTGAAGAGAAGGTGTACTCTTTTGAGTTTGGGTGAAATGATCTGTAGATGTCTATTAGGTCCATTTGATTTAGGGATTCTGTGAGTGCTTTTATTTCCCTATTTGGTGTCTGTCTAGTTGATCTGTCCCTTGGTGAAAGTGGAGTGTTGAAGTCTCCCACTATTAAGGTATTAGGAGCAATGTATGATTTAAGCTTTAATAATGTTTCATTTATGAATGTCGGTGCTCTTGTATTTGGGGCATGGATATTCAAGATTGTGATGTCTTCTTGGTGGATTTTTCCTTTGATGAGAATATAGTGGCCCTCCTTATCTTTTTTGATTAACTTGGGTTGAAAGTCTATTTTATTAGATATTAGGTTGGCTACTCCAGCTTGTTTTCTGGAACCATTTGCTTGAAAAACAGTTTTCCAGCCCTTTACTCTGAGGTAGTGTTTATCTTTGTTGCATAGGTGTGTTTCTTGGATGCAACAGAATGTTGGATCCTGTTTCCTTAACCATTCTGTTAGCCTGTGTCTTTTTATTGGTGAGTTGAGTCCATTGATATTGATAGATAATAGTGACCAATGCATGTTAGTTCCTTTTGTAATGGAGTCGGTGATCTAATCCTGTTTCATTGCTTGTTTTCTTTTAATTTTTGTTGGGATATTATCTGTATGCCCTGTTTTCTTGGGTGAATTTGTTTTCATTGGATTGGAATTTTCCTGCTAGTATCTCCTGTAGGGATGGTTTGCTGTGTAGATATTGTGTAAATTTAGTTTTGTCATGGAATATTTTGTTTTCTCCATCTATGTCGATTGAAAGCTTTGCCAGGTATAGTAGTCTGGGTTGACATTTGTGATCACTTAGAGTCTCCATGATACTTGCCCAGGCCCTTCTGGCTTTCATAGTTTCTGATGAGAAGTCCGGTGTGATTCTGATAGGTCTACCTTCATATGTTACTTGGCCTTTTTCCCTTGCTGCTTTTAATATCTTTTCTTTGTTCTGTAGATTTAGTGTTTTGACTATGATGTGAAGTGATGTGTTTCTTTTCTGGTCTAGTCTATTTGTAGTTTTGTAGGCCTCTTGTATATTTATGGACATCTCTTTCTTTAAGTTGGGAAAATTTTCTTCTATGATTTTCTTGAAAATATTTTCTGGACCTTGGAGTCTGGAGTCTTCTTTTTCATGAATTCCTTTATTCTTAGATTTTGTCTTTTCATAGCATCCTTGATTTCTTGGATATTTTGTGATTGGAACTTTTCTGATTTTACTTTTTCATTGAGAGAAGTATCCATTTCTGCAAGTGTGTCTTCAGCTCCAGAGATTCTCTCTTCCATCTCTTGTATTCTGTTGGCGATGCTTACTTTTGTGGTTCCTGATCTTTTCTCCAAGTACTCCAGCTCAAGCGTTTTCTCATTTTGTGTTTTCTTTATTGATTCTAATTCTGTTTTCATGCCTTGCACCATTTCTTTCATGTGTTTGAATTTGGATTCCTGTCTCTCTATGATGGCCTCTATTTCTGTGTTCATTTCCTTTTTATATGCCACTAATTTTTCCTCTACTTGTGTATCTATTTGTTTGTCTATGTTTGCCTGTGTTTCTTTAAGGATATTGTCTATTTCTTCTTTCTTTGCCTCCAATTGACTGGCCATCTCTTTGAAAGACTTGTTCATTTCCTCCTTATGAACCTCAAATAATTAGGCAATCATTTTCCTGTGCTTCTGCTGAATTGGAGTATCCATTGATTTTGGGGTTTGCTGGTGAAGTCATGATGTCCTGATTTATGTTGGAAGTGTTCTTTCACCTACCCCTGGTCATTGGCTTATCTGAAACCTTCCCTGTTTGTTTTTGGATTCTGCAGATCAGACTGGTGCTGCCTCTCTCTGGTGTCTGGAGAGTTCTTCAGGAAGCTGAGAACTCTCAGCGAGTGCTGTGGACTAGCTGTACAGGCAGGTCACTTGGCAGAGATCGTGGTATCCGGAGCTCTCTGGTTTGGCCCTGCTTCTTTGATGTGCTCCGCCAGTTCTGTGCTTCTGTCACTGCCAGGTTCTGAGGTCTTGCTGCAGGTGGAGATTTCAGGGTGGTCACTTCAGCAGGGATGGGGTAACCAGGCTCTCTGTTCTCTGGTTTGGCCCTGGTTAGTCTTAAATTGGAGGGCTGTGGTGCCCTGCCAGTTTAGTGCTGCTCCGCCGCCATGTGTCGCTTTAACTGGAGACTGGGTCGCTAGTCCTGATGCTTTCTGGGAAGTCCTGGGGCCTCTTCGTTGTGCTCTCCAAGCTTGGGAGGCCCAGCACCTGGTGTTTCCAGGTTGTATGACGTTTCTGCCTGGTTTTGGTGAGTATATAGCATATTCTCTGTCACTGTGGGATTGGGCGGGCCGTACCGTCAGTGATGGCGAATCTGCAGAGGTAGTATGGCGTCCTGACAGGGGACTGTATTAATGGCAATTTGAAAGAAATATGTGGCATCTCTCCTGAACTAAGTGTCTTGGACACAGGAACTGTCATCTTTGAATTGCATGCTTTCACCTGCCCAGACTGATGTATATAGGGCTGTTCAACCTTTCTCTCAAGCAAGCTGTCCACTTGGCCCTTTCATGCACAAATGTAGAACAAGGCAATTCAGTGTCCACGTGGATTCCATAGTAATGGGAATAGGGACTACCTCTGATATGAAATGATTGGCCTGCTCTTTGAAAACCACATGGTGATGGGGGACCAACCTTAGCAGGTTACAGAGGAAGACAATGCAGCCACATCTAATGAGATCTGATAAACTAGGATTAGAAGGAAAGAGGGGAAATCCTTCCCTATTAGTGAACTTGGGGAGGGGCTTGTATTGATAAGTGGAAGGAAGGGTGCATTGGGAAGAGAGAGGGGTTATGGGGGTATACAAAGTGAATAAAGCATAAATGATAAAAATTAAAATGAAAATATTAAAAAATATAATTCCTTTTGGTGTTATATTATTGGAGGGCATACTTTGAGGTTTATATGCCAATGAAAGTGACCAAAGTGATGGGTCTCTTTCTCTTGGACTCTGTCACTTTGCAACTTTGTTTTTGTCTGTCTTGGTATCTCTGGTGCTATGAGAAAGATTGAGAAATAGAGGGAACAAGACCTACAGCAACAAAGATATAAAGTGACAGAGACCAAGAAACAGAGACTCCATTGTGTCTGGTCATCCTCATTGGCAAATCAACCTTGAAGCACACCTTCCTATATTATTACTTCTAAAGGAAATATATTGTCTAACAAGGCCATACCTCCTAACCCTTCACAGACATTTCTTCACTGGGGACTAAACATGTAAATAGATGAGCTTCAAGGGGACATTGCAATTCAAATCACCAGGAAGTAGAAGAAAATGGAGGGAATTCTAGTCTAAAATAATATATTTATCCTGATAGTTTGTCATTCAATACAATGTTTAAAGACCCAATTACTTCAAAGTTCCAAAGAACAGGCCTGACAACCTCCTTTGTCAAAAATGTGGGATATTTCATTACAAAGTATTATTCAGAAAAGAATATGACATCATGGTATTTTTCAGGCAAATAGATAGAATCAGGAAAATTCCTTCTGGGTGAAATAAATAAAATGCAGAAAGAAATCTGGTATGTATTCACTTATTAGGAGATCTCCTAATAGTGGTCAGATAGAAGGGGGAAGATAACTGCACTTAAAAGGGTAGTAGAGAGGGCATAGGGCTAGCAGAAGGACCGTGGGTGTGACTGGCAAGAAAAGAGGGAGGGGGTAACAGAGAGGATACAAACTAAACAAATCATAATAAATAAATACATAAAAAAAACTGTGATCAATGTGATAAAGTATAAAGTTCTTCAGGACAGATAGCTTCTTCTCGGGGTGGTGTCAGGGTGCAGCAAGGATGAACTCAGCTTTCTTTAAGGGACATGGCACTGAGATTCTGATCATGTTCCAATGAGTATATGAACAACTCATATTAGAAGTTATGTATTCAAAAGAAAAAAAAATTTAGTGTGACACATGGGTAGGGATTTGAACCTGGTAGCAATGGGAAAACAGTGTAAAGTATATTACTATGTAACCCACTTGGAAACTGAACTGCCATGGGCTACATCTGTGAAGTGGTTCTAGGTTATCTCCATGTATGGTACTCAGTTGGAGTATGAGTCTCTGGAAAGACCACTGTATTCAAATTTTATGGTTCTGTTGCTCTCCTTGTGGACTTCCTATTTTTTCCAGATCTTACTATTTCCCACTATTTCATAAGATTCCATGCCCTCTGCCCAACAGTTGGCCATAAAACTCAGCATCTGCCCTGATAGTCAGCAGGGCAGAGCATTTCAGAGGCCCTCTGAGGCAAGTTCCTAACTTGTTTCCTGTTTTCTTCTTCTCCTGATGTTCATCCTCTATACTTTTCAGGAAGGGGATTGAGCATTTATTCAGGATCCTCTCTCTTGATTTGTTTGTTTAGATGTACAAATTTTAGTAGGTTTATCCTGTATTATATGTCTATATGAGTGATTATGTACCATGTGTGTCTTTCTGCTACTGGAGGAGCTCACTTTAGATGATCCTTTGCAGTTCCCACCATTTACCAGCAAATTTCATGATTTCCTTATTTTTCATTGCTGAATAATAGTCCATTATGTAGATGTTCCACAATTTCTGCAACCATTCTTCAGCTCAGGGGCATCTGGGCTGTTTCCAGCTTCTGGCTATTACAAGTAAGTCTGCCAAAAATCTGGTTGAGCAAAGGTTCTTATTGTGTACTTGAGTCTCCTTTGGATATATGCCTAGGAGTGGTATGGCTGGATATTGAGGAAGTGTTATTCCTAGTTGTCTGAGAAAGCACCAGATTGATTTCAAGTGTGGTTGTACGCCTTTACATTCCCACCAGCAGGGGAGGGGGGTTCCCACTTCTCCATAACCTCTCCATCATGTGTTGTCACTTGAGTTTTTGATCTTGGCCATTCTAATGGGTGTAAGGTGAAGTCTCCGGGTCGTTTTGATTTGTATTTCCCTAATGGCAAATGATGTTGAGCATTTCTTTAAGTGTTTCTTTGTCATTCAATATTACTCTCTTGAGAATTCTGTTTGGCTCTGTTTCCCCATTTTTAATTGGATTACTTGTTATGTTGCATTTCAGCTTTACGTCTTTATATATACTGGATATTAGCCCTCTGTGAGATAAAGAGTTACTCAATAGTCTTTTCCAATCTGTAGACATTCATTTTGTTTTGATGACAGTGTCCTTTGCTTTACAGAAGCTTTTCACTTTCATGGGGTCCCATTTATTGATTTTTGTTCTTAGAGCCTGTGCTGTTGGTGTTCTGTCCAGGAAGTTTTCTCCTGTACCAATGAGTTCCAGGGTCTTCACCAATTTTCCTTCTATCTGATTTATTGTGTCTGGTTTTACCTTGAGGTCTTTGATCCACTTGTACTTTAGTTTTGTGCAGGATGATAAGTATGGATTTATTTGCATCTTTATACATGAAGATATTCAGTTAGACCAGCACCATGTGTTGAAGATGCTATCTTTTTTCCATTGTATGGTTTTGGCATCTTTGTCAAAGATCAGGTGACCATAAGTGTGTGGGTTTATTTCTGGGTCTTCTATTCAGGTCCAGAGATCCTCCATTCTGTTTCTATGCCAGTACCATGCAGTTTTTATTACTGTTGCTCTATTGTACAGCTTAAGATCAGTAATAGAGATTCCTCCAGAAAATCTTTTATTGTAGAAGATTATTTTAGCAATAGTGGGTTTCTTGTTATTCCATAGGAAGTTGAGAATTTTTCTTTCCATGTCTGTAAAAGAATTGTGTTGGTAATTTGATGGGAATTGTATTGAATCTGTAGATAGTTTTTAGTAAGATGTCTATTTTTACTATAATAATCCTGCTGAACCATGAGCATAGGAGATCTTTCCACCCTCTGATACATTCTTCTAATTGTTTCTTGAGAGATGTGAAATGTTTTTCATACAACTTTTTGATTTGCTTGGTTAGGGTTACACCAAAGTACTTTATGTCTTTTGTGGCTATTTTCTTTCTCGGCCCTTTTATCTTTTGTATCTTGGAGGGCTACTGAATTTTTTAGTTAAATTTGTATCTGGCTACTTTGCTGAAGGTGTTTATCAGCTGTAGGAGTCACTGGAATAATTTTTTGGGTCACTCAGGTATACTATTGTGTCAGCTGAAATAGTGATAATTTGACTTTTTCATTTCCAATATGCATCCCCTTGATCTCCTTCAACTGTCTTATTGCTCTAGGAAGGACTTCCAGAACTGTGTTGAAATGATATGGAGAGGGGGGCGGAGCCAAGATGGCGACTAGCACACACAGTTTCTGAGCAGTGGGATACCTGATCTTCTGAGTTGGAGAATGGAAGGACCCCCAACCCAGGAAAACCACAGCGAGGCTTTCTGAACACCAGAGAACATCGCAGGAGGTGAAAACTTTGGCCTCCGGTCACCCGGAGACTTGCTTGGGGAGGGAGAGAAAAGATCCTTTGTTCTTGCTGCACTCCCTTCCCCCAGACCTCCTTCCTCCTCGGCACAGCGGCACAGCGGACTCATCTTTCTCAGCGCAGACCTATCTGCCTGGGGTATACAACCGCTGAGACGGAGCCCCAACCACTTTAGCAGCAGACAAAAGCCAGCAGTACGTACCCCGGAGTCCCAGATTCGCGCAGCAGCTGTACCATCCTCCCAGGGCGCGAATCTGCTAGACACCATACTAGCTCCGCAGGATCGCCATCACTGATGGTACGACCCGCCCAATACCACAGTGACAGAGAATATGCTATATACTCACCGAAACCAGGCAGAAACATCATACAACCTGGACACACCAGGCACTGGGCCTCCCAAGCTTGGAGAGCACAACGAAGAGATCCCAGGACTTCCCAGAAAGCATTGGGACTAGCAAGCCAGTCTCCAGTTACAGCAGGACGTGGCAGCAGAGCAGTACTGAACTGGTGGGGCACCACAGCCCTCCAGTTTAAGACTAACCAGGGCCAAACCAGAGAACAGAGAGCCTGATTACCCCATCCCTGCTGAAGTGACCACCCTGAAATCTCCACCTGCAACAAGACCTCAGAACCTGGCAGTGACAGCAGCACAGAACTGGCAGAACACATCAAAGAAGCAGGGCCAAACCAGAGAGCAGAGAGCCCCGGATACCACGATCTCGGCCAAGAGACCTGCCTGTAAGTGAGTGCACCCTTGAGAATCTGCAGTTCCCCAGATCCTGGGTCCTTCTAAATCAGAAGCCAGGCATCGAACCCCCCTCCCACCCACATACCCACTTTGGGAAACAGAGGGGCACTAGGGACATTGACGTTCCTGCCTTGTGGGCCTGATTGAGGAGCTAAGACAGTTAATATCAGAAATTGCGCTGCGATCATCATTAGCGCCTGCGACATATACAGTACAGATCCCCTCCCACACACTCAAGGGTTCAACATTAGCCATCACTCTGTCCCTCGAGAAACTCATCCACGCACACTTACACACACAGACACACACACGCACACGCGCGCACACACACGCTTGCATTTGCCCCGTTTGCGCCTGCGTACTTTCCTCCCACAGGTACAGCTAGTCCTCAGCACACGCTGAGAGTGCTCAGCTTCCTGAAGAACTCTCCAGACACCAGAGAGAGACAGCACCAGTCTGACCTGCAGAATCCAAAAACAAACAGGGAAGGTTTCAGATAAGCCAATGGCCAGAGGTAGGCGAAAGAACACTTCCAACATAAATCAGGACATCATGATTTCACCAGAAAACCCCAAAATCGATGGATACACCAATTCAGCAGAAGCACAGGAAAATGATTTTAAAGCCATGCTTGCCCAATTATTTCAGGCTCATAAGGAGGAAATGAACAAGTCTTTCAAAGAGATGGCCAGTCAATTGGAGGCAAAGAAAGAAGAAATAGACAATATCCTTAAAGAAACACAGGCAAACATAGCCAAACAAATAGATACACAAGTAGAGGAAAAATTAGTGGCATATAAGAAGGAAATGAAAAAAGAAATAGAAGCCATCGTAGAGAGACAGGAATCCAAATTCAAACGCATGAACGAAATGGTGCAAGGCATGAAAACAGAATTAGAATCAATAAAGAAAACACAAAATGAGAAAACCCTTGAGCTGGAGAACTTGGAGGAAAGATCAGGAACCACAAAAGTAAGCATCGCCAACAGAATACAAGAGATGGAAGAGAGAATCTCTGGAGCTGAAGACACACTTGCAGAAATGGATACTTCTCTCAAAGAAAAAGTAAAATCAGAAAAGTTCCAATCACAAAATATCCAAGAAATCAAGGATGCTATGAAAAGACAAAATCTAAGAATAATAGGAATTCACGAAAAAGAAGACTCCAGACTCCAAGGTCCAGAAAATATTTTCAAGAAAATCATAGAAGAAAATTTTCCCAACTTAAAGAAAGAGATGTCCATAAATATACAAGAGGCCTACAGAACTCCAAATAGACTAGACCAGAAAAGAAACACATCACTTCACATCATAGTCAAAACACTAAATCTACAGAACAAAGAAAAGATATTAAAAGCAGCAAGGGAAAAAGGCCAAGTAACATATGAAGGTAGACCTATCAGAATCATACCGGACTTCTCATCAGAAACTATGAAAGCCAGAAGGGCCTGGGCAAGTATCATGGAGACTCTAAGTGATCACAAATGTCAACCCAGACTACTATACCTGGCAAAGCTTTCAATCGACATAGATGGAGAAAACAAAATATTCCATGACAAAACTAAATTTACACAATATCTACACAGCAAACCATCCCTACAGAAGATACTAGAAGGAAAACTCCAATCCAATGAAAACAAATTCACCCAAGAAAACAGGGCATACAGATAATGTCCCAACAAAAATGAAAAGAAAACAAGCAATGAATCAGGGTTAGATCATCGACTCCATTACAAAAGGAACTAACATGCATTGGTCACTATTATCTATCAATATCAATGGACTCAACTCACCAATAAAAAGACACAGGCTAACAGAATGGTTAAGGAAACAGGATCCAACATTCTGTTGCATCCAAGAAACACACCTATGCAACAAAGAAAAACACTACCTCAGAGTAAAGGGCTGGAAAACTGTTTTTCAAGCAAACGGTTCCAGAAAACAAGCTGGAGTAGCCATCCTAATATCTAATAAAATAGACTTTCAACCCAAGTTAATCAAAAAAGATAAGGAGGGCCACTATATTCTCATCAAAGGAAAAATCCACCAAGAGGACATCACAATCTTGAATATCTATGCCCCAAATACAAGAGCACCGACATTCGTAAATGAAACATTATTAAAGCTTAAATCATACATTGATCCTAATACCTTAATAGTGGGAGACTTCAACACTCCACTCTCACCAAGGGACAGATCAACTAGACAGACACCAAATAGGGAAATAAAAGCACTCACAGAATCCCTAAATCAAATGGACCTAATAGACGTCTACAGATCATTTCACCCAAACTCAAAAGAGTACACCTTCTTTTCAGCACCCCATGGAACCTTTTCCAAAATAGACCATATAGTGGGCCACAAAGCAAGCCTCAACAGATACAAAAGGATTGAAATAAACCCTTGTATACTATCTGACCACCATGGACTAAAGCTCGACCTCAACAACAACAGAAAAAACAAAAAGCCGACACGCACATGGAAACTAAACAACTTACTACTCAATGACAGCTGGGTTAAGGAAGAAATAAAGAAAGAAATTAAAGACTTCCTAGAATTCAATGAAAAGGAAGGCACAACATACCCAAATTTATGGGACACACTGAAAGCAGTGCTCAGAGGAAAATTTATAGCACTAAGTGCCTGCAAGAAGAAATTTGTAACATCACATACAAACAACTTAATGGCCCAACTGAAAACCCTAGAACAAAAAGAAGCAGATACACCCAAAAGGAGCAGACAGCTGGAAATAATCAAACTAAGGGCTGAAATCAATCAACTAGAAACAAATAAAACTATCCAAAGAATCAATGAAACAAAAAGCTGGTTCTTTGAGAAAATCAACAAGATACACAAACCCTTAGCCAAACTAACTAAAAAGCAGAGAGAAACTATCCAGATCAGCAAAATCAGAAATGAAAATGGGGACATAACCACAGACATTGAGGAAATCCAAACAATTATTAGGTCATACTACAAAAGCCTATATGCCACAAAATTTGAGAATCTAAATGAAATGGATAATTTTCTTGAAAGATTCCATGTACCAAAACTAAGTCAAGATCAGGTAGAAAGACTGAATAGCCCTATATCTCCCAAGGAAATCGAAGCAGTCATTAACAGTCTCCCCTCCAAAAAAAGCCCTGGACCAGATGGCTTCAGCGCAGAATTCTATCAGACCTTCAAAGAAGTGCTAACTCCAATTCTCCTCAAGCTATTCCACAAAATAGAAACAGAAGGAACACTACCAAACTCATTCTATGAAGCCACAGTCACCTTGATACCTATACCATACAAAGACCCAACAAAAAAAGAGAACTTTAGGCCTATCTCTCTTATGAACATTGACGCAAAAATACTCAATAAAATACTTGCAAACCGAATCCAAGAGCACATCAAAGATATCATCCACCATGACCAAGTAGGCTTCATCCCAGGCATGCAAGGGTGGTTCAACATATGGAAATCCATCAATGTAATCCACTACATAAACAAACTGAAGGAGAAAAACCACATGATCATCTCCTTAGACGCTGAAAAAGCATTTGACAAAGTCCAACACCCATTCATATTTAAAGTCTTGGAGAGATCAGGGATACAAGGCACATACCTAAACATAGTAAAGGCAATATATAGCAAGCCTATAGCTAACATCAAACTCAATGGAGAGAAACTTACATCAATCCCACTGAAATCAGGGACAAGACAAGGCTGTCCATTGTCCCCATATCTCTTCAACATAGTACTTGAAGTCCTAGCCAGAGCAATAAGACAACTAAAGGAGATCAAGGGGATACAAATCGGAAAGGAAGAGGTCAAAGTGTCATTATTTGCAGATGATATGATAGTATACATGAGCGACCCCAAAAATTCAACCAGAGAACTCCTTCAGCTGATAAACACCTTCAGCAAAGTGGCAGGATACAAAATCAACTCAAAAAAATCAGAAGCCCTCCTATATACCAAAGACAAAAAGGCTGAGAAAGAAATTAGGGAAACAACACCCTTCACAATAGCCACTAATAACATAAAGTACCTTGGTGTGACCCTAACCAAGCAAGTGAAAGACCTGTTTGAGAAAAACTTCAAGTCTCTGAAGAAAGAAATCGAAGAAGATATCAGAAGATGGAAAGATCTCCCGTGCTCATGGATTGGTAGGATTAACATTGTGAAAATGGCCATACTGCCAAAAGCAATCTACAGATTCAATGGAATTCCCATCAAAATACCAACTCAATTCTTTACAGACCTTGAAAAAAAGATTCTCAGCTTCATATGGAGAAACAAAAAACCCAGAATCTCCAAAACGATCCTGTACAACAACAGATCATCTGGAGGTATCTCCATTCCTGATCTCAAGCTGTACTACAGGGCAACAGTAATAAAAACTGCATGGTACTGCATAGAAACAGAAAGGAGGATCAATGGAACTGCATAGAAGACCCAGAAATAAATCCACACACCTATGAATACTCGATATTCGACAAAGAAGCCAATTCCATTCAATGGAAAAAAGACAGCATCTTCAACAAATGGTGCTGGACCAACTGGATGTCTACATGCAGAAAAATGAAAATAGATCCATATTTATCACCCTGCACAAAACTAAAGTCAAAGTGGATCAAGGAACTCAACATAAAACCAGATACCCTAAATCAATTGGAAAAAAAAAGTGGGGAACAGCCTAGAACTCATTGGCACAGGAGACAACTTCCTGAACAGAACACCAACAGCACAGGCTCTAAGAGCAACAATCAATAAATGGGATCTCATGAAACTGAAAAGTTTCTGTAAAGCAAAGGATACCGTCATCAAAACAAAACAACTGCCTACAGATTGGGAAAGAATCTTCACTAACCCTTTATCTGACAGAGGACTAATATCCAGTATATACAAAGAACTAAAGAAGCTGAAAAGCAGCAATCCAAGTAATCCAATTAAAAAATGGGGAACAGAGCTAAACAGAGAATTCTCGACAGAGGAATATCGAATGGCAGAAAAACACTTAAAGAAATGCTCATCCTCATTAGCCATCAGGGAAATGCAAATCAATACGACCCTGAGATATCACTTTACACCCATCAGAATGGCCAAGATGAAAAACTCAAGCGATAACACATGCTGGAGGGGTTGTGGAGAAAGGGGAACCCTGCTCCACTACTGGTGGGAATGTAAACTGGTACAACCACTCTGGAAAGCTATCTGGCACTTTCTAAGACAAATAGGAATAGTGCTTCCTCCAGACCCAGCTATACCACTGCTAGGTATATACCCAAAGTTTGTTCAAGTACACAAAAAGGACACTTGCTCAACCATGTTTATAGCAGCTCTATTTGTAATAGCCAGAACCTGGAAACAACCCAGATGTCCATCAACGGTGGAATGGGTACAGAAATTGTGGTATTTTTATACAATGGAATACTACTCAGCAATCAAAAAGGAGGAAATCATGAAATTTGCAGGCAAATGGTGGGATCTAGAAAAGATCATTCTGAGTGAAATATCCCAGAAGGAGAAAGACAAACACAGGATATACTCACTTATATAGACCTATAAGATATGATAAACATAATGAAATCTATACACCTAAAAAAGATAATCAATTGAGCAGACATGGGGAAAGATGATCAATCCTCATTTAGAAAGACAGATGGGATGTGCATTGAACGTATGACAGGAGTCTACTGAGCGCATCTGAAAGACTCTAACTAGCAGTGTTGTCAAAGCAAAGACTCATGACCAAACCTTTGGCAGAGTACAGGGAATCATAAGAAAGAAGGGGAGTTAGTCTGATGGGGAAAGGATAGGAGCTCCACAAGGACCAAATATATCTGGGCACAGGGTCTTTTCTGAGACTGACATTCAACCAAGGACCATGTATGGATATAACCTAGAACCTCCACTCAGATGTAGCCTGTGGTAGCTCAGTAACCAATTGGTTTCCCAAAGTGAGGGGAACAGGGACTATTTCTAACAGGAACTCGATGACTGGCTCTTTGGTCTCCCCACCCCCGAAGGGAGGAGCAGTCCTGTTAGGCCACAGAGGAGGGCTTTGCAGCCAGTCCTGAAGATACCTGATAAAACAGGATCAGATGAATGGGGAGGAGGTCCCCCCCATCAGTGGACTTGGAAAGGGGCACGGTGGGGATGAGGGAGGGAGGGACTGGGAGGGAATGAGGGATCGGGACACGGCTGGGATACAGAGTTAATAAAATGTAACTGATAAAAATAAAATAAAATAAAATAAAATAAAATAAAATAAAATAAAATAAAATAAAATAAAATAAAATAAAATAAAAAGAAATGATATGGAGAGATTGGGCAGCCTTGCCTTGTCCCTGATTTCAGTGGGATTTCTTTAATTTCTCCCCATTTAGTTTGAAGTTGGCTATAGGCTTGCTGTATATTGCCTTTGCTGTTTAGATATATGCCTTGTATCCCTGATCTCTCCAATATTTCAAACCTGAATGGTTGTTGGATTTTGTCAAATGTTTTTTCAGCATCTAAGGAGATTATCATGTTTTTTTTTTCTTTCAATTTGTTAATATGGTGGATCATATTGATGGATTTCTGTATATTGTACCATCCTTGTATCCCTGGGATAAATCCTGCCTGCTCATATTGGATGATATCTTTGATGAGGTCTTGTATTCAGTTTGCAAGTATTTTGTTGAGTATTTTGCATCAATATTTATAGGAAGATTGGCCTGAAATTCTCTTTCTTTGTTAGGTCTTTGTGAGGTTTAGGTACCAAGGTGACTGTGGCTTCTTAGAATGAGTTTGGTAATGTTCCTTCTGTTTCTATTTTGTAGAAAAGTTTGAAGTGTATTGATGTTAGCTCTTATTTGAATGTCTGGCAGAGTTCTGCCCTGAAACCATCAGGTCCTGGGTTCAATGACTTTTAATATGAAGAAAAGAGTCCACTAAAGGAGGACTTTAACTTTGTAAATGCATGCTTTTCAGGAACTCATTATGTAGGGGAGAATCCTTGCCATGAACAAGTGGTTACCCAGCTGTGTCAGACTCTAGGAGCTCAATTGGCACATCTGAGCAAGCAGTCCTGGTATTAACAGTACATTTTATAGTTTTTGTCTGGAGGAATATAGCAATAAACACAGCTACATTTATATCCTAGGTATATAACCCTGACTGATTTCTCTGTACTGATGTCCCAGTTTTAACTGTAAACACCAGGATCAGGAAACATGTTCATTGATCACTGAATAGGATAGAGCTGGAAATCCAGCCAAGTCAGCCAAAGCAACTCTGCTCATAGAGGATTGCCAACATTAGTATGGAAGTGCACCAGCTGTCATATATAATCTGCCCTTCATTTCTCCTTTTATAGACACTGGTCTTGCTTTGTTTAAGCCAAACCAGATCTAGGAATTAATTGGTTTCCATCCCTTTTCCCTGGCCTTTTAGAATCTATACCACAAGAAACCCCAGACCCTGCCAGTCTAGTCTATCAATAAGATTGTGACTGTCCATTTAGTGATTACACCAGCAAATGCTCAGTTCAAAGTCACAACCTAGGAAATTTTCGATCCAAGGCAACAGTAGGAGACCACCTTTTCATTGGGTACATTCTCCTTAATCCCATATCACTTTGAAGCTTCTCTACTTAGGAATCTATACAATTGAATGAAGTAAAATTAAATTTTCATTTCCTACCTGACATTGTCACAGAAGTAAACAGAGTAAAAGTGTGGGATCTGGATAAAGGGTTGAGATAATGGCTTGTTGGATTTCACAAGAAAAACTCACATGTGCACAGGATCAGAAATATTGGACACTGAGGAAAGTTTGTTTACTCATCTCTATGGAGACCTCAAAATTCTCTCAGGTGCTGATTAGCAGAGAGGGAGAAAGATTTCATGCAATAGGTGAAAGGCAGTATGATTTTCAGGATCCAGTTATTAAAAGGGCCCAGTGGACAGTTTGCTTGAGAGAAAGGCTGTGCTGCCCTACATGCCTCAATATTGGCAGCTGAAATCATAAAACCCATACATGACAGTTCTTGTGAACAAGGCTCTTATTTTAGGAAAAGGATCACATATTTCTTTCAAGTGGTCATTAATAAAGTTACAATTACTTGACATGTGATATTATGCAGAGAGACCTTAAAACACCAGCTCTAAATGAGATTTCCCTATGAAATTCTCCCTTTCCTGAGATCTCAGGGGATCCTGCAGTAGAGAAGGCAGGAAGGCAGGAAGGCAGGAAGAGTGTCATAAGTACAGGGAATTGAAGACAAAAGGGGAACAGTAACCTGAGAATCACACTGCAGAGGAAGATGATGTAGCTAGCCTTGATGACACCTGATAATTTAGGGTTAGATAGAAAGGAGAGGAGGACCTACCCCAACAGGGAACTAGAGAAAGGGCCTAATTATAGGAGAAGGTCAGTGAGTGGGACTGGAGGTGAAGAGGGAGGGGGCAGCAGAAGGGAAACAAATTGAACAAATTGTAATAAATAAATATATACAAAATCTGTGATCAAGTTGCTGAAGTATAGAACTCTTCAGGACTGATGACTTCTTAGGGGTGGTGCCAGGGTACAGCAGGACGAACTCAGTTTTCTTTAAGGGATTTGGCATTGAGACTCTGATCATTTTCCAATGTGCATATACACAACCAATACTTCAATTGAGGTATTTAATTAGAAAAATATAATGTATAAAATGGGTAAGTATTTGAACCTGGGAACAATGGAAAAGAAGTATAATATGTATTATATGAAATTCCCACAAAAACAATTAAAAAATAGTATGTTGATAACTTATTTATTCTTTATTTACTACACTTTTTTTTTTCACTTTATATCCCGCCTGTGCTTCTCTTCTTCCTTCTATCCCAAAACGTCTTTTTTCTGTGGTAGGTTCCAAACCTGTTCCATTTTCTCCTTTTTCCTATGTTCATCATCTTTGTCTTTTAGGATGCAGATTGAGAATTTTAGCAGAGTACTCCCTCTTGATTAGTTTCTATAGGTCTACAGATTTCAGAAGGTTTATACTATATTATATGTCTATATGAATGAGTATGTACCATATGTATCTTTCTGCTTCTGGGATAGCTCACTCAGGATGATCTTTTCCAGTTCCCAGCCATTGACCTGATATTCCATAGTGTATATGTACCACAATTTCTGTATCCTTTCTTCAGTTGAGGGGCATCTGGGTTGTTTCTAGATTCTGGCTATGACAAATAAAGCTGCTACAAACATGGCTGAGAAAATGTCCTTATTGTGTACTTGAGCCTCTTTTGGATATATGCCTAGGAGTGGTATGGATGGATCTTGAGGAAGTGTTATTCCTAGTTTTCTGAGAAAGCACCATATTGCTTTCCAGAGTGTTTGTACTAGTTCACACACCCATCAGCAGTGGAGGAGGGTTCCCTTAGAAAGGGAAACCTATCCAGCATGTGTTGCCACTTTAGTGTTTGATCTTAGCTATTCTGATTTGTGTAAGGTGAAATCTTAGAGTTGTTTTGATTTGCATTTCTCTATGACTAAGAATTTTGAACATTTCTTCAAGTGTTTCTCTACTATTTGATATTCCTCTAGTGTGAATTCTCTGTTTATCTCTGTACTCCATTTTTTTTAAATTCTTAACTAATTTCATTTTATTCACTGTGTATCCCCCCTGTGGTTCCCTCCATTCTCCCATTCCAATCCCCCTCTTTTCCCCCCTCTGCATGCTTGTTCCACCCCAAGATCACTGATAGGCAAGGTCTTCTTTTCCTTCCTTCTGATCCTAGTCAGTTAGGTCTCATCATGAGTGCATGCATTGTCTTCTTCTGTGTCTTGTTTAGGATGCTCACCACTCAGGGGGAGGTGATGAAATAGCAGGCTAATCAGTTCATGTCAGAGATAGTCCCTGTTCCTATTACTACGAAACCCACTTGGACACTGAACTGCCATGGGCTACAGCTGTGCAAGGTTCCTATGTTATCTCCAAAAATAGTCCTTGGTTGGAGTATCAGTCTCAGGAAGGACCCATTTGCTCAGAATTTTTGTTCCTTTTGCTCTCTTGTGGAGTTTCTGTCCTCTCCAATCTTACTGTTTCCCACTTCTTTCATTAGATTCCATGACTCTGCCATACAATCTCTCAAAAAAAGTGTTAGCATCTGCTTTGATAGTCTGGAGGACATAACCTTTCAGAGGTCCTCTGTGTCAGGCTCCTGCCCTGATCCCTGTTTTCTTCTTCTTCCCAATGTCCATCGCCTTTACCTTTCAGGATGAGGATTTATCCAGGGTCCTCCCTCTTGATTAGTTTCTTTAGGAGTACAGATTTTTAGTATGTTTATCCTATATCATATATCCATATGATAGAGTATATACCGTGTGTGTCTTTCTACTTCTGGGATAGCTCATTCAGGATGATATTTTCCAGTTCCCATCATTTATCTGCAAAAATCATGATTTCATTGATTTTTATTGCTGAGTAATATTCCATTGTGTAGATTCACCACAATTTCTATATCCATTTCTCTGTTGTGGAAAATCTAGGTTGTTTTTCTGTTCTAGCTTTTACAAATAAAGCTGCTACAAAAATGGTTGAGCACATGTGCTTATTGTGTACTTGAGCCTATTCGGATATATATGCCTAGGAGTAGTATAGCTGGTTCCTGAGGAAGTGCTATTCCTAGTTGTCTGAGAAAGTGCCAGATTGATTTCCATAGTGGTTATACAAGTTTACATTCCCACCAGCAGTGGAGGATTGTTCCCATTTCTCCACAACCTCGCCAGCATATGTTCTCACTTGAGATTTTGATCTTGGCCATTTTGATTGGTATAAAGTGAAATGTCAGGGTTGTTTTGATTTGCAATTCCCTGATAACAAAGGCTATTGAACATTTCTTTAAATGTTCCATATTGCTCTATTGACAATTTTCTGTTTAACTCTGTTTCCCATTTTTTAATTGGATTATTTGATTTCTTGCTGTTTACTTCTTGAGTTCTTTATATATACTGGATATTAGTCCTCTGTGAGATATAGATTTGGTGAAGATAATTTCCCAATTTGTAGGCATTGGTTTTGTTCTGACTAAAGTGTCCTTTGCTTTACAGAAGCTTTTCAGCTTCATGAGGTCCCATTTATTGATTGTTGCTCTTAAAGTCTGTGCTGTTTGGTGTTTTTTTCAGGAAATCTTCTTCTGTGCCAATGAGTTCCAAGCTCTTTATCCACTTTTTCTACTAAATGGTTTAGCGTGTCTAGTTTTATATAGGTCTTTGATCCACTTAGACTTTAGTTTTGTGCAGGGTATGGATCTATTTGCATTTTTCTACATGTAGACATCCAATTAGACCAGTACTATTTGTTGAAGATGTTATCTTTTTCCCATTGTATGGTTTTGGTATCTTTGTCAAAGATCAGTTGTTAATAAATTTTGGGTTTATTTCTGGGTCTTGTATTCTGTTCCCTTTATTCAGCATGCCAATAACTGCTCAGTTCAAAGTCACAACCTAGGAAATTTCAGATCCAAGACCACAATAGGAGATCACCTTGTCATTTGGTACATTCCCCATAATCCCACATCACTTTGAATCTTTCCTACTTAGGAAGCTGCCCAATTAACTAAACATTAAAGTTTCATTTCCTACCTGACATTGTCACAGAGGTAAACAGGAGTAAATGTGTGAGATGTGGATAAAGGGATGAGTTAAAAGCTTGTTGTGTTTCACAAGAAAAAGTCATCTGTGCACAGAATCAGAAATACTGGACACTGAGAAAAGTATTTTTACTCATCTCCATAGAAACCTCAAGATTCTATCAAGTTCTGAGAGGGAAATGATGTCATGAAATGATGTCATGAAACAGGAAAAAAGCAGTAAGAGTTTCAGGAGCCAGTTATTAAAAGGGTCAAGTGGACAGTTTGCTTGAGAGAAAGGCTTATCAGCCCTGCATGCCTCAATCTGGGCAGCTGAAAGCACACAACGCAAAGATGACAGTCCCTGTATCCAAGACTCTTAGTTCAGGAAAAGCATAGTATGTTTCTTTTGAGTAGTCTTTAATAAGGTCATATGTCCTTGACATGTGTGTTTTACATTATCACATATTCCATTATTATTTGTTAAATGCACATATATGTCCTCAATAAGTGAATTACTTACTAGGAAAACACTCCCTGACCAGAGCAACTCTTTCAACAAAAAGCGTTTAATTGGGACCTTGCTCATATTTTTACAGAGACCATCTAGGTTGTCATGTCAGCAAGCAATCATCTTCTTGTAGTCTTCAGCAGTCCTGAGAGCTTTTCATGCTGAACCAGAACCACTAGGCAAAGCAATTAAGACTGAGAGTAAAAGAGCTAGAGATAGATTCAGAAATAGAGAGACTAAGACTGACAGAGACTGAAAGAAAAAGAGTCCATTCTATCTGGTCTATTTCATTGGCATAGTTACCTTTATGCACATCCTCCTATAATATAAGTATCCCCCTTAAACCTCTCTTTCCTCCACTCCAAATGCCACCCTCTCTCCAACTTTTCCATGCATGCCCCTCCTCAAGTAAACCATAGGGAAGTCTTCCTCTCATTACAACTCATCCTAGTCTATCAGATCTCATTGGAGTATCTGCATTGTCTTCCTCTGTGGCCTGCTCAGGCTGTTCCCCCAGAGAGTGAGGGGATCAAAGAACAGGCCAAACATTTCATGTCAGACGCAGTCCCTCTTCCCATTACTATGGAACCCCCTTGTACACTGAACTGCCTTGGGCTACATCTGTGTAGGAGTTCTAGTTTATCTCCATGCATGGTTCTTGCTTGGAGTATGAGTCTCAGGAAAGACCCTTGTAAGATTTTTTGGTTATGTTGCACTTCTTTTGGAGCTCCTGTTCTCTCCAGATCTTACTATTTCCCACTTCTTTCATTAGATTCCCTGCACTCTGCCCAACACTTGGGCATAAGTCTCAGCATCTGCTTTCATAGTCTGCAGGGCACAGCAGTTCAGAGGCCCTCTATGACAGGCCATTTTTTTATTCCCCATTTTTGCCTTCTTCTGATGTCCATCCTATTTGCCTTTCAGGATGGGGATTGAGCATTTTAGTCAGGGTCCATCCTCTTGATTATTTTCTTTATATTATACATCTATTAGTGAGTGTGTGTCTTTCTGCTTCTGGGATAGCTCACTCAGATTGATCTTTTCCAGTTCCCACCATTTACCTGCAAAAATCATGCTTTCCTTGATTTTTATTCCTGAGTAATATTCCATTTTGTAGATGTACCACAATTTCTGTATCCATTTTTCAGTTGGGGGCAATTAGTAAATGAAAAACACATACTTCAATTAAAGTATTTTACAGAAAAACAAATGTTTAGTGTGAGACATGCCTAGGAATTTGAACCTGGGTGCTATGGAAAAAAAGTGTAATGTATGTTACATAAAATTCCCACATAAGCATAAACATATAATATATTGACAACTTTTACAATGACTTTTAATATGAAAAAATGTTTCCACTAAAGGAGGGGAAAGTTTCTCTTTATAAGGCATGCTTTCCAGGAACCCATTATGTAGCAGAGGACCCTAGTTGTGTGCTAGTGATTACCCAGCCAACTTAGACCCCATGAGCTCAGGTGGCATCTCTGAACAAGCAGTCCTGGCACTAACATTATTTTTAGAGGATTTGTCTAGAGGACTGCAGCAGGAAACACAACTCCTTTTGTGTCCTATACATATAACACCGACCCATTTCACTCTCTTGATGGCCCACATTTTACTATAAACCCCATCACCAGGAGAATTTCTCAATGACTTCCAAGAAGGACAAACATGCTGGTTGAGCCATGTCAGCCAATGAGAGAGTTGCCAATACGATTGAGGAACAGCACCAGCTGTCAAAAAGTTTATTGCCCTGTAGTTTTCCTTTTACATTCACAGATCTTTCAGATTTTCACCCAAATGTCACTCAGATAATCTAACTGTACAATAAATCGCCACCAAGTAATCAGAATATCCACATCCTTTAAATCATAATTTAACATAATTTGGTGGGGGAAATAAGCTCATAGTAATACAACCCCAATAACCCAAACTTAACACCTAAATTCTTCCAAATCAATTACTGTCTCTTTAAGAAAGACTCTTAAAAAGTTCCAGGGGTAAAAGACAGCCTATTGTAGACAAACCTGAGTCTTAACATAACAAAATTGGCTGTTGCTACAAACTAACTGGAGGATACACAAGCATGGCTTCCTTATACTGTAGCTGGCTCAGCTCAGCTAAACTCAGCAGCCATGTCTGGAAAGAAAGCAACTGGAGATACACAGACTTCAGGATAGAGCTTGGCCTAAAACTGCATCTAAAATTAAATAATACAAAACAAAAAATACCATGGCAGAAGGTGATTTAATCCACTTTGGCTTTGTTCTGGCTGTCATAGTCATGGATCTGGTTGCAATTTATTTAGTGGTGGTGGCTCTTCTGGAGGACTTCTCCAAGAAAGTGCAAGAACAAAATGGGGAAAACAACCAAGAAATGGAATACTAAGTTACAGACAAGAAAAAGGGCACTCTGCCTAATTAAAATTAGATTAATAATTCAAGGCCCTCTGGCTGAAAGATAGTTGTTAGTGTTTTCTGGTAAGGGTCCACCAATTCACTAACATCATCAACTGAATACCAAAAAATCAACCAACTTGGCTTAGTTTGTTACAGCATAACAACTGACCCAAAATTTAAAATTTTCTTGTTTCCCTGCTTAATTTTCATTTAAATGCTTTGAATTACTATTATATTTATTTGAGAAAAAAATATTTGAACAAGTTGATTAAGGCACATGCCTTTAATCCCAACACAAAGTAAAAAGAAACCAGCAGATCTCTGAAGCCCTGATTAGTCTAATTTACATAATAAAAGCCAGGATGGTAACTTCTGCTTTTTAGCCACTTGCTGAGATAGTATGAGATTCAAAATGACAAAATTTTCCTTAAGGTTATCATGTAAGTTTTTTTTTTCCATAATGATAGATGTTATGTCCTTACTATTTTAAAGATTTAATTCACATTAATTTTAGATTTATATAGAGAAGAGATGATGTCACAATGCTCTAAAAAGGCCAGCCAATCTCAGAAGGTGGGACTTGCACAGAAGAACTGGTGCCAAAGGGCATTTTGGCTTAAGAGGTCTGTTCTATTGCTCAATGTAAGAAAATAAAATTAGGCTGAGAGACAAATATGCAAACTACACACCTGCCATTTAAAATCTCTTAAATGCTGACTATATTAACATGTCACATTGCCCTGGAAGCTGACTTATCTTTTCACCATTAGATATCTTCAATGGGGATAAATATTGGTCATGCCTAATACAAGACAGACACAGGAGGCTTACAGCTGGCAAAGTACACACCAGACTACTTAAGTACTAAAATCTCAAAAATTATACTTCATATGTTTAAAAGGTAAAACTGTCCATCCCATGCCAAAAAAGGGACAAACAAAGGAGAGCCAAAAGAAATGTCAAAACCAAGGTAAACCCTAACCCTAACCCTAACTACTAACACTAATCCTAACACTAACACTAACACTAACACTAACTCTATACTATGCTGATATCACAATGGTAAAATGGCCTAAAAATTCTATTGTGACATCACAAAGGAATTTTGACATCAAAAAGCAATTATGACACAACAATGAAATTTTGACATCATAATGGCATTATACCCTCAAAATGCTATTATGATATCACTATGATTTTTAACATCACAATGATAGTATGACTTCAAAATGGTATTAGAACATCACAATGCTATGATAACATCACAATGCTATTCGAACAAAACTGTGTTATGAAATCACAATAGAATTTTGACATCATAATGGCATTATGACCTAAAAATGCTATTATATCATAACAATGCTCTTATAATTTCACGAGGATATTATGATATCACAATGACAGTAAGACGTAAAAAAGCTATTTTGACATCACAATGGTCTGACATATCAATGTTATTATGACATCAAACTGCTATTATGATATCTCCATGGCATCATGACATCAAAATTTATCATGACAACCCAATGCTATTATGACACCACAATGCTATTACAACATGATTATGGTATGTCATCACAAATTTTGACATTACAATGCTATTATGACATCAAAGTGCTATTATGACATTTTAATATGACATAACAATGACATTATGACTTGACAAGGCTATTTGAAATCACAAGGTTATGACACTGCAATTCTATGATGACATCACAATGTCATTATGATATCAAAATGGCATTATGTTATCAGAATTAATTTTGACATCCATTGCTATTATGACAGAACAATGCTATTAAGAAATGATTGTGGTAGGACATCAGAATGAAATTTTTACATCACAATTGTATTACATCAGAATCATTTTATGACTTCAAAATTGTATTATAACATCACCATGCTATTATGAAATCACAATGGTATTAAAACATGATTGTGTTATGACATCACAATGGAATTTTGACATCAAAATTCTATTATGACTTCAAAGTGGCATGACTTCAAAATGATATTAGGACATTCCAATGCTATGATGACATCCTAATGGTATTATGGCATCATAATGGCCTCATAACAACTAAATTCATCATGATATTACAATGCTATTCTGACTTCACACTGCTATTATGACATTATTGTGGTATGACATCACAATGGAATTTTCACATCACAATGATATTAAGCCATCACAATGCTATTATGACATCATAATGGTATGACATCAAAATGTGATTAAGAAATTGGAATGTTGTGATGACACCACAGTGCTATGATGACATCAAAATGCCATTATAATATCACAATTTGATTATGACATCAAAATTCAACATAACACTCTATTGCTTTTAGGACAGCACAATAATATTAAGACATGATTGTGTTACAACATCATAATATAATTTTGACATCACAAAGCTATGTAAATATCAAAATGGTATTATGACTTCATAATTGTATTATGACATCACCATGCTATTAATATAGTGGTATTACAAGATTGTGCTATGACATCATAATGGAATTTAGACATCAAATACTATGATGACTTCAAAGCAGTGTGACTTCACAATGCTATGATGACCTCACAATGGTATTATGACATCTCGATGCTCTGATGACATCACAATATGATTATGCAATCACAATGGCATTATGACATCAAAATTCATCATGACATCCCAATGCTATTCTGTTTTCAAAATGCTATTACAACATGATTGTTTATGACATCACAAAGGAAAATTGATTATCACAATGATATTATGACATCATAATATTATTATGATATCACACGGCTATTATGACATCACAATGCTCTAATAACATCGCAATGCTATTATGACACCAAAATGTTACTATGATATCAAAATGATATGACATCACAATGCTATTATGGCTTCATAATGCTATTATGATATCTCAATATTAAAATATTATGACATCACAATGAGAGTAAACATCACAATGCTTGATGTCATCACAATCCTCTACAATAAGATTGTGTTATGACTGATTCTATTTCCTTTGGAGATATAGGACTATTTAATTGATTTACCTGGTCTTGATTCAGTTTTGGTAAGTGGAATTGATCAAGAAATGTGTCCATTTCATTTAGATTTTCAAATTTTGTGGCATATAGATTTTCAGGTAAGTCCTAATGATTGCATGGATTTCCTCACTGTCTGTAGTTATGTCCCCTTTTTCATTTCTGATTTTGTTGATTTGGATGGTGTCTCCCTGCCTTTTAGTTAGCTTGGCTAAAAGTTTGTCTATCTTTTTTATTTCCTCAAAGAACCAGCTCTTGGTTGCTTTGAATTGTTTTATTTGTTTCTAATTGATTGATTTCAGCCCTGAGTTTGATTATTTCTAGCCATCTACTCCTTTTTGGTGGTGTGTATGCTTCTTCTTTTTCTAGGATATTTAGGTGAGCCATTAAGTTGATTGAATGAGTTGTCTAGAATTTTTTCTTGAAAGCACTTAGTGCTATGAACTTTCTTCTTATCACTGCTTTCATTGTGCCCCATGAGTTTGGGTATAATGTGCCTTCATTTTCATTGAATTCTAGAAAGACTTTAATTTCTTTCTTTCTTTCTTTCTTTCTTTCTTTCTTTCTTTCTTTCTTTCTTTCTTCTATTACCCAGCTGACATTTAGTAGCAAACAATAATTAGGACATTTTGCCAACCATGTTTGTAGCAGCTTTATTTGTAATAGCCAGAAGAAGGAAATAGCTGAAATGCTCCTCAACTGAAGAATGTAGGCAGAAATTGTGATACATCTACACAATAGAATATTACTCTGCAATGAAAAATAAGGAAATCATGAAATTTTCAGGTAAATGGTTTTACTTGGAAAGGATCATCCTGAGTGAGCTGTCCAAGAAGCGAAAAGACACACATGGTATATACTCACTCATATAGACATGTCATATTGGATAAACCTATTAAAATCTGTACATCTAAAAAGAAACTAATCAAGTGAGAGGACCCTGACTAAAATGTTCAATCCCCATCCCAAAAGGCAAGGAGGAAAGACATCAGAAGAAAATAGGAAACAAGCTAGAAACCAGCCATGAAGGGCCTCTGAAAGGCTCTGCCCTGCAGACTATCAAAGCAGATGCTGAGGCCTATGGCCAACTATTGGGCAGAGTTCATAGAATCTCATGAAAGATGTGGGAAATAGTAAGATCTGGAGAGGACGTGAACTTCACAGGGAGAACAACCGAACCAGATTTTGACCACAGGCGTCTTCCCAGAGACTGATGCTCCAACCAAGTACCATGCATGGAGATAACCTAGAACCCCTGCAAAGATGTAGCCCATGGCAGTTTAGTATCCAAGTGGGTTACAGAGTAATGGGAAAGGGACTGCCTCTGGCAAAATCTGATTGGCCTGCTTAATCACCTCCCCCTGAGGCAGGAACAGCCTTACTAGGCCACAGAAGATGACAGTGAAGCCACTCCTGTTGAGATCTGATAAATTAAGATCAGAAGGAAGGAGAGGAGGACCTCCCCTATCAGTGGACTTGGGGAGTGGCAAGCGTGAAGAAGGGGAAGTGCGGGTGGATTGGGATAGGAGGATGGAGGGACTTATGGGGGGATACAAACTGAATAAAGTTTAATTAATATAAAAAAGATTGTGTTATGATATGCCAATGGAATTATGACATTACAGTGCTATTATGACTTCACAACAGTATGACTTTCTAAGCACTGCACTCAGGGTCAGCCGCTTTGGACCCAGAGAAGAGCATGTCTGATTGCATGCGGGTTGATGCCCCAGGTCCCGCCGCTCAGAAAAAGGTATCGGACGGGTCTGATGCTCTTTGGGTGGATGACACCTAAATGAACAACAGTACAAAGTCCCAATTTATTTCTAATATCAGAGATCAGATCTCTACTCTCTACTCTCAGAAGAATAGGAAACAAGCTAGAAACCAGCCATGAAGGGCCTCTGAAAGGCTCTGCCCTGCAGACTATCAAAGCAGATGCTGAGGCCTATGGCCAACTATTGGGCAGAGTTCATGGAATCTCATGAAAGATGTGGGAAATAAGATCTGGAGAGGACCTGAACTCCACAGGGAGAGTCTAAAACAAAAAGAAGGAACTGTAGAGAGCTGCCTAATGCTGCACCTTAAAGATAGAGCTGGTTTCCGCCTTCCACTTTCCCGAAGGTGAGTGCTCTCTGTCACGAACAACTCCACATTTGGCTAAGGCTGAGAATCTGGCTTGCTTCCATGTATGTGGACCTATCTGCATTGCCCACGTGGCATGCTGGCGTTGGCTACCCAGAGGCTATTTAAGCTGTGGGCTGGCTTTCCCCAGGGTCAGATGATTGTTCAAGGTTCCTGAATAAACTGCATTGAAAAGAAAAAAGAAAAAGAAAAAAAAGACATCTTAGTGCTATTATGATATTAGAATGCCTTTATGAGATCACAATGCAATTATATTTCAATGCTGTTATGACATGACAATGATAGGAAATCACAATGCTATTATGAAATCACAAATGTATTTTGACATCACAATTCTATTATGACATTACAATATTATGACTTCCCAATGGTATTATGATTTCACAATGTTATTATGACATCATAATTCTATTATGACTTCCCAATGGTATTTCAACATGATTTTGTTATGATATCTCAATGGAATTTTGAAATAAAAAAGCTGTTATGACTTCAGAACAGTAAGACTTCAAAATGGTATTGGACAACCAATGCTATGATGATATCACATTACTTTTATGAGATCAAAATGGCATCATGACATCCAAATTCATCATGACATTCCAATGTTATTATGACAGCAAAATGCTGTTATAACATGATCTGGTATAACATCACAGTGGTAATATGTCATCACAATGGTTAGGTGCTGTTTGGCTGAGAGGGAGAATGATGTTATGAAACAGGTGAAAACCAGTAAGAGTTTCCGGGCTAGTTTTTAAAAGCTCCAAGTGGACAGCCTACTTGAGAGAAAGGCTAAGCAGCCCTACATGCCTCAATATGGGCATCTGAAAGCACACAACTAAGAGGTGACCTTTCCTGTGTCCAAGACTCATAGTTTAGTTAATCTGTCACACATTTCTTTTAAGTGGTCATTAGTAAAGTCACGTGTCCTTGACATGTGACTTTCATATTATCACAGATTCCAATATTATTTATTAAATGCACAGATATGTCCTCAAGCAGTGAATTACTTAATGGGAAAACACTCCTGACCAAGGCAACTTTTTGAACAAAAAGTGTTTAATTGGGACTTTGATTATAATTTTACAGTGACTCTACATGATATCACATCAGCAAGCAGAACTGAGAGCTTTTCATACTTAAACAGAAGGGGCAGGCAGAGGGAGGGAGACTGAGAAAGACAGAGAGAAAAAGAGCTAGAGAAAGACAGAGAGAAAAAGAGCTAGAGAGACAGATTAAAAAATAGAGACCAGGACCTACAGAATCAAAGATACAAAGTGACTGAGAAAGAGAGACACAGACCTATTCTCTCTAGTCACTTTATTTGTAATATCAACTTCAAAGCCCACTCTCCTATAATGTAACTCCAATAAAAATTAAATTATCTAAGAAGGCTATACTTTGTAACAATCCACAGACACTTCCTCTCTGGAGACACCACATGTAAATAGACTAGCTTCAATGGGACATTACAATTCATAAACCCAAGAAGTGGAAGAAGATGGAGGAACTTCTAGGCTAAAAGAACATTAGTATCTTGATAGTTTTTATTCAATACAATGTTCTCAGCAAGTTTCAAGGATTAAAAACAAAACTGACAATCTCCTTCGGAGAAAATGTGGAACATTTTCATAATGGAGTATTATTCAGGTAAGAAAATGACATCATGATATTTTTTGGCAAATGAATGGAACCTGGAAAAATCACGTTGTATGAAGTAACTAAAATGCAGAAAGACAAGTATTGTATGTATTCATTTATCAGGCTGTCTACTTAATAGTTTCAACAGGCCATCTATTGTGACCAATAGATTGGGTGTCAGTTAATTGAGTTGTGGGCCCAGGGAATCCTATGGAAAATTTCAAGCAACACAGGCTGTTGTTTATAAAATATGCTGCTCTCTGCCTTCAAATGATAGATCAATGTAATATCCTTGAATCCACTCAGGCATCAAATGCGATTGCATACAGAGACCCACAGTCTGATATTGTGCAGGGAGAGACCTTAAAACAACCACTCTAAAATTGTATTTCCATCTGAAATTCTCCCTCCCCTCAGATCTCTGGGAAGCCTGCAGGAGAGGAAGCAGGAAGAGTGTCATAAGTAGAGGGACTTAAGGACACAAGGAGAACAAAACCCTGAGAATCAGACCTCAGCGGAAGATGATGCAGCTAGCTTTGATAATACCTGATGAGCTAGGGTCAGATAGAAGGGGAAGGAGGCCCTCCCTACCACAAAACTAGAGAAAGGGCCTAAGGGTAGGAGAAGGATGGTGGGTGGGAATAGGAAGAGAAGAGAGAAGGGGCAGCAGAGAGGAAACAAAGTGAACAAATCAAAATAAATAAATACAGAAGAAAAACTGATCAAGATGATGAAGTTTAGAACTCTTCAGGACTGATGGCTTCTTCTTCGGGGTGGTACCAGGGTACTTTCTGTGGCAGTTCCTAACATGTTACCTGTTTTCTCCTTCTTCTGATGTGCATCCTATTTCTCGTTCTGGATGGGGATTATGAATTTTAGCCAGATTCCTCCCTCTTGATTACTTTCTTTAGGTGTACAGATTTTATTATATGTCTATGTGACGGAGTATATACTGTGTGTGTCTTTCTGCTTCTATGATAGCTCATTTCAAGTTCCCACCATTTACCTTCAAATTTCATGATTTCCTTGTTTTTTATTGCTGAGTAATATTTGTTTGTGTAGAGGTACCATAATGTCTTTTAACATGGAGAAAAGTTTCTGCAAAAGTGGGGAAGAATTTAACTATATGTGCTAGTCATATAACATAGACCCATTGTTTTGTCCTGAAGGCCTTGTTTTAACTGTAAAACTCAGGACCAGGAGGGTTCCTCAGTGACCCCTAAATATGGCCCAGCTTCAGATCCAGTGATTTCAGCCAAGGCAACCCTGCTCATAGAGCTTCAAGTGGATATTGCAATTCAAATCACCAGGAAGTGGAAGAAGATGGAGGGACTTCTAGGCTAAAAGGACATAGTTATCCTGATAGTTTGTCATGCAATACAATGATTATGTCTCAGCAACTTCCAATTTCTAAAGAACTGGAATGACAATCTCTTTTGGGGAAAATGTGGAATATTTCCAAAAAAAGAGTATTATTCAGCTAAGAAAAAGATATGATATTTTCAGGAAAATGGATGGGACCAGGAAAAATCATCCTGGGACTCCTAATAGTGGGGGATTAAGTTCTAATAAACCATCTATTGTGAGCAAATCAGTCTTCCACTAGGGGGATTGAGTCGAAGCTAATTGAATTGTGGGTTCAGGGCATCATATGGAAAATTTCAAGCAACCCAGGCTGTTGTTATTAAAATATGTTGTTCTCTGCCTTCAAATGAGAGATCAGTGCAATGTTCTTGCAACCACAGAGCTGCTTCTTTCTGCATCAAATGGAATTGCATACAGGAAACCACACTCAGATATTATGCAGAGAGAAGAGACCTTAAATCACCCAGCTCACAAAGGGATTTCCCTATGAAATTCTTCCTCCCCATAGACTTCCCCATTCCTTCAGGGAAGCCTGCAGGATAGGAGGGAGGAAGACTGTGGTAAGTAGAGAAAATTGAGGATACAGGAGAACAATGCCCAAAGAATCAGGCTGCAGAAGGAGATGACTCAGCTAGCCTAGATGAGACCAGATAAGCTAGGGTCAGATAGAAGGAGAATGACCTCCCCTATAAGGGAACTAGAGAAAGGTCATATGGGTAGAGAAAGGAGTGTGGGTGTGAATGAAATTAGAAGAAGAAGGGTGCAGCTGAGGGGATACAAAGTGAACAAATCATAATAAATAAATATATAAGAAAAACTGTGATCAAGGTGGTGAAGTATAGAGCTCTTCAGTACTGATGGTTTATTTTTGGGTCTTGGCCAGGTTGCAGCAAGGATGAACTAAATTTTCTTTAAGGACTTGGCACTGAGACTCTGATCATGTTCCAATGAGGACATAAACAGCATATACTTGAATTGATGTATTTAAAAAAATTAATGTGACTCATGGGTATGAATTTGAACTTGGGAGCAATGGAAAAGGAGTGTATTGTATATTATATAAAATTCCCACATAAACAATAAAAATAATATGTTGACGACTTTTTTCATTTCATTTTTTATTATTAGTTACATTTTATTAACTCTGTATCCCAGCTGTATCCCACTCCCTCATTCCCTCCCAATCCTACCCTCCCTCCCTTATCTCTACCCTGCCCCTTTCCAAGTCCACAGATTGTGGGGACCTCCTCCCCATTCATCTGACCCTGTTTTATCAGGTATCTTCAGGACTGGCTGCAAAATCTTCCTCTGTGGCTTAACAAGACTGCTCCTCCCTTGGGAGACGGGGATGCCAAAAAACCAGCCATAAGAGTTCTTGTTAGAAATAGTCCTGTTTCCCTTACTATGGGAAACCAAATGGTTACTGAGCTACTACAGGCTACATCAGACAGAGGTTCTAGGTTGTATCCATACATGGTCCTTGGATGAACATCAGTCTCAAAAAAGACCCTGTGCCCAGATATATTTGGTCCTTATGGAGATCCTATCCTATCCCCATCATACTAATTCCCCTTCTTTCATATGATTCCCTGTACTCTGCCTAAGGTTTGGTTATGAGTCTTAGTGTCTGCCTTAAAACATTGCTAGGTAGAGTCTTTCAGATGTCTTCTGTGGTAGCATCCTGTCATACGTTCAATGCACGTCCCATCTGTCTTTCTAAATGAGGATTGATCATCAGACCCCACGTCCACTCTCTTGAATATCTTTTTTAGTTGTATAAATTTCATTATGTTTATCATATCTTATAGGTCTATATACACCGTATTTGTCTTTCTCCTTCTGGGATATTTCACTTAGAATGATCTTTTCTAGATTCCACCATTTGCCTGAAAATTTCATGATTTTCTTGGTTTTGATTGCTGAGTAGTATTCCATTGTGTAAAAATACCACACTTTCTGTATCCCCTCCTCCACTGATGTGATGGACATCCGGGTTGTTTCCAGGTTCTGGCTATTACAAATAAAGCTGCTATAAACATGGTTGAGCAAATATCACTGTTGTGTACTTGAGCAAATTTTGGTTATCTACCTAGGAGTGGTATAGCTGGGTCTTGATAAAGCACTATTCCTACCTGTCTGAGAAAGCACCAGATAGAATTCCAAAGTGGTTGTACCAGTTTACATTCCCACCAGAAGTGAAGGAGGGTTCCCCTTACTCCACAACCTGTCGAGCTTGTGTTATCACTTGAGTTTTTCATCTTGGCCATTCTGATGGGTGTGAGGTGAAATCTCAAGGTTGTTTTGATTTGCATTTCCCTAATGGCTAATGAGGTTGAGAATTTCTTTAAGTGTTTCTCTGCCATTCCATATTCCTCTGTCGAGAATTCTCTGTTTAGTTCTGTTCCCCATTTTTTAATTGGATTCCTTGGTTTGCTGCTTTTCAGCTTCTTTAGTTGTTTGTATATTCTGGCTATTATCACTCTGTCAGATAAAGGGTTGAAGAAGATTCTTGCCCAATCTGTAGGCAGTTGTTTTGTTTTGATGACGGTGTCCTTTGCTTTGCAGAAGCTTTTCAGATTCATGAGGTCCCATTTATTGATCGTTGCTCTTAGAACCTATGCTGTTGGTGTTCTCTTCAGAAAGTTGTCTCCTGTGCCAATGAGTTTTAGGCTATTCCCTACTTTTTCTTCTAGCAGATTTAGAGTATCTGGTTTTATGTTGAGGTCTTTGGTCCACTTGGACTTTAGTTTTGCAAGGTGATAAATATGGATCTATATTCTTTTTCTTTCTTTCTTTTTTTTTTTTTTTTTTTTTTTTTTTTGCTTGTAGACATCATCTAGTGGGATCAGCACCATTTGTTGAAGATGCGGTCTTTTTTTTTCCTTGTATGGTTTTGGCATCTTTGTAAAAAAAATCGAGTATTCATAGGTGTGTGGGTTTATTTCTGGGTCTTGTATTTGGTTCCATTGATCCTCCTTTCTGTTTTTATGCCAACACCATGCAGTTTTTATTACTATTTCTCTGTAGTACAGCTTGAGATTGGGGATGGAGAAACTTCCAAATGATCATGTTGTTGTACAGGACTGTTTTGGAGTTCCTGGGTTTTTTTATTCTCCCTATGAAGTGCAGAATCTTTTTTTTCAAGGTCTGTAAAGAATTGAGTTGGTATTTTGATGGGATTTGTGTTGAATCTGTAGATTGCTTTTGGCAGGATGGCCATTTTCCCATTCTTAACCCTACCAATCCATGAGCATGGGAGATCTTTCCATCTTCTGATATCTTCTTCAATTTCTTTCTTCAGATATTTGATATCCTGCCACTTTGCTGAAAGTGTTTATCAGCTGAATGAGTTCTCTGGTTGCATTTTTGGGGTCACTTATTTATACTATCATATCATCTGAGAATAGTGACAATTTGATCTGTTTCTTTTCTATTTGTATCCCCTGATCTCCTTTAGTTGTCTTTCTGCTCTGGCTAGGACTTCAGGTACAATGTTGAAGAGATATGAAAAAAGTGGGCAGCCTTGTCTGTGTTGTCCCTGATTTCATTGGGATTGATTTAAGTTTCTCTCTATTGAGTTTGATGTTGGCTATAGACTTACTGTATATTGCCTTTATTATGTTTAAGTATGTGCCTTGTGAGAAATGGGACCATCCCAAATTAGAAAGAAAAACAACTGGACCTTGAATAAGGGCCAACTAAAAAAGAAGAACAAGTCAGGCGATTTAGGCCTGCTATGGGAAAGAGGGGAGGACTGTCCTTGAAGCTGTAAGTGGCCCGATACAGAACCGAGAGATGAGGGGAGGACTGTCCTTGGAGCTGTGAGCTCCCTGCTCCAGCTGCCAGCCACATAACTGCTATCTTTTCTGCTGACTAATAAATGTAAAGGCCTGATTTTTTAGGAATAAAAACTCTGTGCTTTGTATGCTTGGGGTCGTCTCCTGCTTTGAAGGGACGACCCCCATCATGATCAGAATAAACTGCCTCTTGCTTTTGCATCGAACCACTGTGGTCTGTGAGTCTCTTTGGGGGAGGGAGCAGTACGGGCCCTGCATCAGGAGTGCAGGTTTTGCATGTGGTGCGTCGCCAAGGAAATCGACGCAGCCCTTCCCCGACCCGCACCAGACCAGGCACGGAGGTCAGGTTGAAACAGGTCAGTCATTTTGTTTGTTTGATTTCAGGTTTCTGCAGATTCTGTTTTGTTCTGGTTTTGTTCTGGTTAGGCACTTGTCTGAACTGTCTTGGTTATTTGATTAAGCTATTTCGATTGACGGACATGTCAGATAATCGAAGAGCCAGGAAGCTGAGGGACACCTCAGGTTCCTTTGGTGGGAGGTTGGATCGGAGACTGTCCTCCTTCTCTCTGAGTCTGATTTTCATAGAGACCGGCCTGGGAGCCATTCCGTTAGGGCACTGTGGTATCACCCACAAGGGCGTCCTTGTCTGATTGATTGTTTGGTTCTTTTTGTCTCTGTTCTTGTTGCCTCTCTGACTTTTCTGATGGAAGATTTCATTATGGGACAGACTGTGACTACACCCTTATCCCTCACCCTTGACCATTTCTCAGAAGTGAAATATAGGGCACATAACCTCTCAGTGGAAGTTAGAAAAGCGAAGTGGCAGGCCTTTTGCTCCTCAGAATGGCCTGCTTTTCTGGTTTAATGGCCACCGGAGGGCATCTTTCACCTTGACACAATTCTTGCTGTTAAGGCTAAGACCCTCCAAGCACAGGGGGACCATCCTGATTAGGTACCTTATGTCCTAACCTGGGAGGATATTGTTCGCCATCCACCCCCCTGGGTGAGCCCCTTTGTTCTCCCCACAGAGACTCCATCAACAACTGTTTGTGCCGTTAAGGAAGAGGAGAAAAAAAAAAGTGCTCACTTCTCCAGAAGCAGACCTCCTCCTTTTTGACCTCCCGCCCCCTTATCCGCCATCCATGGCCCCTACCCCTGCCAGTTCCCTGGCCGGTTCTCCTGCCAGACCTCTGACCATTTCCCCTGTCAGTCTCCCAGAGGCTGTCAGTCCTCCCTCAGGGCCTAGGGTGGGACTAGCATGCAACTTTCCTAGTCCCCTCACAGGTCCCTCACCAGGAGCTGTTGGTCCCTCAGCGCTGAAGCCGCAGACACCATCGGCGCCACAGACAATGCCAGAGGTCCCGCTGCACTCACCAGCTGACCCTGTTCAGAATGAATGGGGCCCAGCAGCTGGAACACGAAGCTGCAGAGCAACTCAGTTGGACTCGGTGGCTTTCCCGTTGCCAGCCTACGGAATCTCAGATGGGGATGGGCAACACCCCCTTCAATACTGGCCTTTTTCCACAGCTGATCTCTACAATTGGAAGGCTCACAATCCCCCTTTTTCTGAGAACCCCCAAGCCTTGACTGACTTGTTTGAATCTGTCCTTTTCTCTCACCAGCCCACTTGGGATGATTGCCAACAGCTTTTACAGACTCTCCTGACTACCAAGGAGAGGGGACAGGTTCTTCTAGAAGCAAGAAAGAATGTCCCGGGGGCGGATGGGAGGCCTACAGTTCTCCCCGACGAGATTAATAATGGGTTTCCTCTCTCTCATCCTGACTGGGATTACAATACACCAGAGGGTAGGCAGCACTTGAAGGTTTACCGCCAGACTCTAATGGCGGGTCTCCGTGGGGCTGCTCGAAGACCCACCAATTTGACTAAGGTAAGAGAAGTGGACCAGGGGCCGGAGGAATCTCCTGCAGCCTACTTAGAATAGCTGATGGATGCCTTTCGCCGGCTTACTCCCTATGACCCTGCTTCAGATGAGCACAAGGCAAGAGTAGCTGTATCTTTTATAGATCAGTCAGCTAGGGATATTCATAGGAAACTTCAGAAATTAGAAGGTCTGCAGGATAAGTCGTTGAAGGATTTAGTGCAAGTAGCAGAGAAAGTCTTCTATAGTGGAGAAACAGAAGAAGAAAAAGAAGAAAGGAAACAGAAAGAACAGAAGATGAGAGAGAGAGAGAGAGAGAGAGAGAGAGAGAGAGAGAGAGAGAGAGAGAGAGAGAGAAGAGAGGCAGGATAAAAAATTGACTAAGATTCTGGCCACCATAGTTCAGGAAAGTCGTACTGAAAGGGAGAGAGTTCCTGGCAACCGCAAGGGCCCTTTGTCTAAGGACCAGTGTGCCTACTGCAAGGAGTCGGGTCACTGGAGGAGGGATTGCCCCAAAAGGAAGAAGAAACAACTGAATTCTTGAGCCACAGGGACCAGGGTCCTGATCTTGAAAAATGACAGCAATTAGGGAGGACGGGGTTCGGTTCCCCTCCCCAAACCCAGGGTAACCCTCAAGGTGGAGGGGAAGCCAATCCATTTTCTAGTGGATACTGGCACTCAGCATTCAGTTCTGTTGCAAGACTCAGGGGCTAAGAAAGAAAAAAAAAATCATGGGTTCAAGGGGCCACTGGATGTAAGCAATATACATGGACTACCCAAAGAACAGTGGAACTCGGAGTGGGCCGGGTATACCACTCATTCTTAGTCATACCTGACTGCCCATACCCATTGCTGGAACGGAATATCCTGACCAAAATAGGAGCCCACATCTATTTTAACCCAGAAGGCCCACAGGTTACAGATAAAAGAGGGGATCCTATTCACGTGCTTACAATTCACTTGGAAGATGAATACCGGCTATTTAAAAATTTAAAAGAGGGGGAAAAAGATATTAACTGGTGGGTAAAAAAATACCCTGAGGCCTGGGCTGAAACAGCTGGCTTAGGGAAAGCAAGAAAGCAACCGCCAGTCCAGATAGAGCTAAAACCTCAGGCAGCCCCAGTAGCAGTGTGGCAGTATCCAATGTCTAAGGAAGCCCATGATAGGATTCGCTCTCTTATACAGCGACTCCTTGACCTAGGGGTTTTGAAAAGATGTCATTCTGCTTGGAATAATCCATTACTGCCAGTCCTGGAAGCCTGGGAGCAATGATTATCGGCCTGTACAAGACCTGAGGGAAGTTAACAAACAGGTTATGTTTGTTAACTTACATCCAATAGTTCCCAACCCATATAACCTGCTGAGCTCCCTTCCCCCTGACAGAGCCTGGTATACTGTTCCAGACCTTAAAGATGCTATCTTTTGTCTTCAACTTAGCCCTACCAGCCAAGACATTTTTGCTTTTGAATGGAAAGATCCCGACTCCGGGGTCTCGGGCCAACTAACATGGACTCGACTTCCCCAAGGATTTAAGAATTCTCCTACCATATTTGATGAAGCCCTGCACTGAGACCTGGCACACTTACGGGCCACAAATACTCAGGTAACTCTACTAAAGTATGTGGATGACATCTTACTAGCTGTAGATTGTCAGAAAACCTGTCTCCAAGCCACCGGCCAACTGTTACAAGAATTGGGCGAAGTCGGCTATAGAGCATCAGCAAAGAAGGCCCAGATATGACGGAAACAGGTCAGTTACCTGGGGTATATACTAAAGGAAGGAAAAAGATGGTTATCAGAGGCTAGAAAAGAGACGGTGTTTCATATTCCCCCTCCAGGAACTACAGAACAACTAAGGGAATTTCTTGGTACAGCGGGGTTTTGCTGATTATGGATTCCTGGGTTCACTGAAATGGCAGCCCCTCTGAATGCACTTACAAAGGGCAATGACTCTTTTTCCTGGGGAAAAGATGAACAGGCTGCATTTGATATTATTAAACAGGCTTTAATGTCAGCTCCAGCCTTGGGACTTCCTGATGTCACTAAACCTTTTCATCTCTATGTGGCCGAGAACCAGGGGATGGCTAAAGGGGTGTTAACTCAAAAGATTGGACTCTGGAAGAGACTGGTAGCTTATCTATTTAAAAAGCTTGATCCAGTAGCAGCAGGATGGCTGACCTGCCTTTGGATAATAGCAGCAGTCGCCACATTGGTAAAGGATGCTGACAAGCTGACCTTGGGACAAGATCTTACTGTTTATGACCCTCATGCCCTTGAGAGTGCTGTCAGACAGCCACCTGATCGCTGGCTCACGAATGCTCACATGAGTCTTTACCAAACTTTGCTTTTGAATAATGACAGGATTACTTTTGCCCCAGCAAAGGGGCTGAACCCTGCCACCCTGTTACCAGATCCAGAGATTCAGCCCCCAGAGCATGATTGCTTGCAGGTGTTGGCGGAAGAACAGGGATGGTGAAAGGAATTAAAAGACCAGCCTCTGCCAGATGCAGAGGTGACATATTACACAGATGGGAGTAGCTTTTTGGAAAATGGAAAAAGAAAAGTGGGAGCAGCGGTGGTGGATGGACACAAGGTAATATGGGCCCAAGCGCTGCCTGAAGGCACCTCTGCTCAACAAGCAGAACTAATTGCCTTAACTCAAGCATTAACTTTGGGGAAAGACAAAAAGATAAACATCTACACTGACAGCTGTTACGCCTTTGCTATGGCCCATGTGCATGGGGCCATCTACCAGCAGAGAGGCCTATTGACATCAGCCGGTAAAGAAATTAAAAATAAAAATAAAATCTTGGCCTTGCTCAATGCCTTACTACTGCCCACCAAGGTAAGCATAATTCACTGCCTGGGACATCAGAAGGGAAATTCCAAGGCAGCAAAGGAAAATAACATGGCTGATCAGGAGGCTAAAGCAGCTGCTAGAAGAAGTCCTGCTCCAATGATATTAACTACTGAATTGCCAGAGAAGGAACAGCTAAAAGACTCAGAGGACAACCTGGAGCAAATACAGAGAAAGCAAGGGACATTTGATGCTAATGTGGGAGCATGGATTGACTCCAAAGGTAAGGTCATTTTGTCACAGGAAGATGCTAAGAAACTAATAGGGCAAATGCATCAATGGACTCATTTAGGGGCAAGGAAATTGACTGAAATTGTTCTCCAATCTCCTTACCAAATACTAAACCTCACTGCTCTAACCAAAAAAGTGACTCAGACATGTACCCCTTGCCAAAAGGTAAACATAGGGGAGAATTTCCAAAGCTCTGGAAAATGGTTAAGGGGAACTAGACCTGGAATGCATTGGGAAGTGGACTTTACTGAGATCAAGCCGGCCAGGTTAAAGGGACTGCAGCTTATTCAAAAAGAAATCTGGAACAAGGTTGGCAGTGCATATGCGCCAGGATCCTTAGAGGTGCCACATCAGTTCCAAGTTGGAGACTTGGTTTATGTACGGCGACACCATAGTCAAAATTTGGAACCCCTGTGGAAAGGTCCTTACTGCATCCTGCTCACCACCCCAACGGCTGTGAAGGTAGAAGGCATTGCTGCTTGGATCCATGCATCACATGACAAACCCGCTCCAGAGGACTCCACTTCTGACTGGAAAATCCAGCCCAGTGACAATCTCTTAAAACTTAAGCTTGTTAAGAATGTTAGCCGTGGGTGATATCCACAAACTACTGGTGCTTTTGGCTCTGTTAAGCACTTACAATACTTGCTTGGGCTCCAGTCCTCACCAGCCCAAACTTTTGACTTGGGAAGTAACTAATCAGAGACATATTATAATTTGGTCTGTTTCAAAGATAGCCCCACCCTTCACATGGTGGCCGGACTTGTACCCTGACCTTTGTAAAATGGCTCTAGGAGCACCTGCTAACTGGGACTTACAAAGCCACCTAGACCCCAACGTGGTTCCTGGGGACCATAGATGTGGGTCTTTTAGTGGGAGAAGAGGTTTAGATCCCTGGGGGGGGGGGGGGGGGGCTGCGGGACCACCAACCACCGCAGTATGCTGTGAGTCCTAACCTTTTATGTATATCCAGAACCCCACCAGCAACCTAAAATGGTAAACAAATGTGGGGAGAGAAATGACTTCTACTGCAAAAATTGGGGGTGTAAAACCACTAGTGATACTTACTGGAACCCTACCTCCAGCTGGGATTACATTGTTGTTAAAGCTAATTGCAGTCATGCCCAGCCCCCAGACCGGGGACCAAACAATAGGTGGATTAATCAGCTAACATGTACCACCTGGTGCCACCCCCTGCTAATCTGGTTCACAGACACTGGAAAACAGATTTCAACTAACTGGGTGAGGGGGTTCACTTGAGGCCTACGAATATATCAGAAAAGATATGATGATGGGTTACTTTTCACCATCAAATTAAAAATAACAGCCCCATCTGCTGAAGTAGAGCCAAATAAAGCTGGCCCTCACCTGGTTCTGCCAATGAAATCGGAACCCCAGACTATGGCCCCACATCCAGCAACCCCTCACTGACTCCTAACTCAAAAATGGGTAAAGATTCTTCTTCCCCTAAGCCTCCTGGACCATACATTACTTCCCTAGCACAGGGGGCCTTCCAGGCCCTAAATAACACCAACCCCAAGGTTACTGAGTCTTGTTGGTTATGTTTTGGAATTGCTCCCCCATATTATAAAGGAATTGCCTTCACAGATGAGATAAGTAACTCCCAAGAGGCAACAGCCTGCCGTTGGACGCAAAGGGAGGCTAGACTTTCCCTGTCTGCCGTTTCAGGGCAAGGACTCTGTGTAGGTAACGTCCCCCCCACCCGTCATCAGTTTTTATGCAACCAAACCTATGATGTTGCAGGTCTGTCTGGGTACCTCATACCACCAATCGATGGATGGTGGGCCTGTGCAACAGGAATTACTACTTGTGTTAGTACTCAGGTGCTTGTTAATTCATCTGACTACTGTGTCCTGGTCCAGGTAATCCCCCGAGTCACCTATCACCCATATGAAGAGCCCTTCCAATACTGAGATTCTGTGAGGGAACTGCTGATACGAACAAAAAGAGACTTGGGAATTTCCTTAGCCATAATGCTTGGGGTCGGGCTAGGAGCAGTAGGGACAGCAGCTTGGAGGGTCGGCTATAGCCCTCCGACATAGCGAGTTAAATGAGCTTAGTGCAGCTGTTGATGAGGATATAAAAAGATTAAAAAGCACAATTAGAGAGCTCAAAGATTCCTTACAGTCATTATCAGAGATGGTGTTACAAAACAGAAGGGGCTTAGATTTATTGTTTTTGCAACAAGGAGGTTTATGCGCTGCCCTAAAAGAAGAATACTGTTTCTATGTCGACCATACTGGAGTTGTCACTGAGACCCTAGATAAGGTCAAAGAGGGCTTAGAAAAGAAAAAGCGAGAACAAGCCCAAAGCCTAGGATGGTTTGAAGGATGGTTTAATTCCTCTTCATGGATGACCACTTTAATCTCCACCTTGCTAGGCCCTTTGCTAATTCTTCTCCTAATTGTAACTCTCGGACCCTGTATTCTTAACAAGCTAGTCAATTTTGTGAGAGAAGGGATCAGTACCGTTCAGGTCCTTATGCTTTGACAGCAGTATCAGCAATTAGAGATGCAGGCTGAATCTAGCCTGTAATATTAGGGTTAAAATTATGCCAAAGAAAAAGGGAGGAATGATAAATGGGACCATCCCAAATTAGAAAGAAAAACAACTGGACCTTGAATAAGGGCCAGCTAAAAAAGAACAAGTCAGGCGATTTAGGCCCGCTATGGGAAAAGAGGGGAAGACTGTCCTTGGAGCTGTGAGCTCCCCTCTACAGCTGCCAGCTGCATAACTGCTATCTTTTCTGCTGACTAATCAATGTAAAGGCCTGATATTTTTAGAAATAAAAACTCTGTGCTTTGTATGCTCGGGGTCATCTCCTGCTTTGAAGGGACAACCCCCATCGTGATCAGAATAAACTGCCTCTTGCTTTTGCATCGAACCACTGTGGTCTGTGAGTCTCTTTGGGGGAGAGAGCGGTACGGACCCTGCACCGGGAGTGTAGGTTTTGCACTTGTATCCCTGATCACTCCAAGACTTTAAACATGAATGGGTGTTGGACTTCGTTGAATGCTTTTTCGGCATCTAAGGAGATGATCATGTGGTTTTTCTTCTTCAGTTTGTTTATGTGGTGGATTACATTGATGGATTTCCGTATATTGAACCACCCTTGCATGCCTGAGATGAAGCCTACTTGGTCATGGTATATGATATCTTTTATGTGTTCTTGGATTCGTTTTGCAATTATTTTATTGAATATTTTTGTGTTAATGTTCATAAGACAGGTTTGAAGTTCTCTTTTTTTGGTTGGATCTTTGTGTGGCTTAGGTAACAAGGTGACTGTTGCTTCATAGAATGAGTTTGGTAATGTTCCTTCTGTTTCTATTTTGTGGAATAGTTTGAGGAGAATTGGTGTTAACACTTCTTTGAAGGTCTGGTAGAATTCTGCACTGAAACCATCTGGCTCAGTGCTTTTCTTGGAGGGGAAACTGTTAATAACTGCTTCAATTTCCTTGGGGGATATAGGGCTATTCAGTCTTTCTACCTGATCTTGACTTAATGTTGGAAGATGGAATGTATCAATAAAATTGTCCATTTCATTTAGATTTTCAATTTTTTTGGCATATAGGCTTTTGTAGTATGACCTAATGATTGTTTGAATTTCCTCAGTGTCTGCAGTTATGCCACCCTTTTCATTTCTGATTTTGCTGACTTGGATAAATTCTCTCTGCTTTTTAGTTACTTTGGCTAAGGGTTTGTTTATCTTGTTGATTTTTTCAATGAACCAGATTTTTGTTTCATTGAGTCTTTGAATAGTTTTGTTTCTCATTGATTGATTTCAACACTGAGTTTCATTATTTCTAGCCGTCTGCTCCTCTTGTGTGTATCTGCTTCTTTTTTTTTTTTTTTTTCTAGGGTTTTCAGTTGGGCCATTAAGGTGCTTGTATGTGATGTTATGATTTTCTTCTTGAAGGCACTTAGTGCTATAAATTTTCCTCTGAGCACTGCTTTTAATGTGTCCCATAAATTTGGGTATATTGTGCCTTCATTTTCATTGAATTCTAGGAATTCTTTAATTTCTTTCTTTATTTCTTCCTTAACCCAGCTGTCCTTGAGTAGCAAGCTGTTCAGTTTCCATGTGTGTGTTGGCTTTTGTTTATTTCTGTTGTTGTTGAGGTCCAGCTTTAGTCCATGGTGGTCAGGTAGAATACAAGAGAGTATTTCAATCTTTTTGTATATGTTGAGACATGCTTTATGACCAACTATATGGTCTATTTTGGAGAAAGTTCCATGCAGTATTGAAAAGAAGGTATACTCTTGAGTTTGGGTGAAAAGATCTGTAGATGTCTATTAGGTCCATTTGATTTAGGGACTATGTAAGTGCTTTTATTTTCCTTTTTGTTTTCTGTCTAGTTGACCTGTTCCTTGGTGAGATTGGAGTGGTGAATTCTCCCACTATTAAGATCATAGGATCAATGTGTGATTTAAGCTTTAATATTGTTTCATTTACGAATGGAGGTGCTCTTTTATTTGTTGCATAGATATTCAAAATTGTGATGTCCTCTTGGTGGATTTTTCCTTTGATGGGAATATAGTGGCCCTCCTCATCTTTTTTTATTAACTTGGGTTGAAAGTTTATTTTATTAGTTATTAGGTTGGCTACTCCAGCTTGTTTTCTGGAACCATTAGCTGGAAAATATTTTTCCAACCCTTTACTCTGAGGTAGTGTTTATCTTTGTTGCATAGGTGTGTTTCTTGGATGCAACAGAATGTTGGATCCTGTTTCTGCAACCATTCTGTTAGTCTGTATCTTTTTATTGGGGAATTGAGTCTGTTGTTGTTGATAGATACTAGTGACCAATAATTGTTACTTACTTTTGATGTGGGGTTGGTGGTGTCACTGAGTTTCATTGTTTGTATTCTTTTGTTTTTTTGTTGTGTAGTTATCTATTTCCTTTGTAGTTTTTTTCTTTGGTTTGGAGTTTCCTTTCTAGTAACTTCTGTAGAGTTGGGTTACTATGTAGATATTGTTTAAATTTGGTTTTGTCATGGAATATTTTGAATTCTCCCTGTAGGTTGATTGAAAGTTTTGCTGGTTATAGTAGTCTGGGTTGGAATCTGCGGGTACTTAAGAACTGCATGATTCCTGTCCAGGCTCTTCTAGCTTTCATAGTTTTTGTTGGGAAATCTGGTGTGATTCTGATAGGTCTACCTTCATATATTACTTGGCCTTTTTCCCTTGCTGCTTTTAGAATTTTTTCTTTGTTCTTCAGGTTCAGTGTTTTGACTATGATGTGACATGAAGAATTTATTTTCTTGTCTAGTCTACTTGGTGTTCTGTAGGCCTCTTGTATGTTTATGGACATCTCTTTCTTTTAGTTGGGAAAATTTTCTTCTATAATTTTCTTGAAATTATTTCCCGGACCTTTGAGCCTGATGTCTTCTTTTTCTTCTACTCCAATTATTCTTAGATTTTGTCTTTTCATGGTGTCCTTGATTTCTTGGATGTTTTGTGTTTGAAAATTTTCTGATTTTATTTTTTCTTTGACAGATGTGTCATTTCTGCAAGTGGATCTTCTGCTTCTAAGATTCTTTCTTCCATCTCTTGTATTCTGTCGGTGATGTTTACCTTTGTAGTTCCTGATCTTTTCTCTATGTCCTCCAGCTCCAGGTTTTTCCCTATTTGTGTTTTCTTTATTGATTCTAATTCTTTTTCATGTCTTGCACCATTTCCTTCATCTGTTTGACTGTGGAGTCCTATTTTTCAATGATGGCTTCTGTTTTTTTGTTTGTTTGTTTGTTTTGTTTTGTTTTGTTTTTGTCCATTTTCTCTCTATATAACACTAATTGTGCCTCTACTTCTTTGCCTGTATTTGCCTGTATTTCTATGAGAGCTTTGTTCATTTCTTCTTTTTTTGCCTTCATTTATGTGGACATTTTTTTGAGGGCTCTGTTTATTTCCTTTTTGTTTGCCTCAATTTTCTTGGTCATTTCTCTGAGAACTTTATTTATTTCCTCCTTGTTTGTCTCAATTTCCTTGGCTATTTCTCTGCGGGCTTTGTTCATTTCGTCTTTATGGTCATCTATTAGCTGGAGAAATATAGTTTTGAGGTTGTTTTCTTGTATATCTAGTGAATTAAAGTATTCCTTGGTTTGTGGAGTTGCTGGTGAGGTCTTTATGTCCTGATTTTTGTTGGGTGTGTTCTTACCTTTGCCTCTATCCATCTGGTTATTTATAAGCCTCACTGTTTGTTCCTCGAGTTTGTAGTTCAGGCTATGATCATCTCTTTCTGTTTTCTGGACTGTTTTTTCAGGAAGGTGAGAGGTGTTCACTGGTTTGGGAGTGTGCACTGTGGTTTCAGTTTTGCCTAAGTAAGGAATGTGATGCTGGTGCTAATAGCATGCACTTTTAGTGGGTGCAGTGTGCATGTGCATATTCTCTGATTATTCCAGTGGCGTACAGGCAAAACTAGTATGCAGTTCTGTCTCAGATCCAGGTATTGTTTGCCTGGATTACACTGGTGGACCCACAAGGCAGAGGCTTAAGCATTGGGGTCACTATCCTATGAATCCCTATGATGCCCACACTAGGAGTGTGGTTGGCAGGGATCTCATCTGGTTGCTTGTGTGGAGAGGCCCTTGATCTGGGGCAAACTGTCCCTAGAAGGCTCACTCACTCCCTTGCAGGACCAGTTGGAATGCACAGGGGTTCCCCTTGCTCTCTACTCTCCGATATTGTCCTGCTATGAAAAATGTGCGGGTGTATTAACAGTCAGCTTTGTGGCACTGTGGCAGCAGGACTCAGTGTCCACCTTTCCTGTGTGCTGCCTCTATGTCCTTTCCCTCTGTCAGGAGGGGTTATCTTGCCTGGTCCCAGGGTAGTGTGGGAAAGAGTTGGGTTGAGTGTTCTCAATCCCAGATCTCGGGCCCAGATCTCTCTTCCAGAAGCAGCCTGGTAGTAGAAACTATGTTTGCTGATTATGGGAGAGTACCAGTTATGGTTGAGTGTCCTCAGATCCAGGACTCAGGTTTATCTGCCAGGGGCAACTGCGTGAGCTGGAAAGGGGGTGTTGTGTCCTGTGGCAGGCTGCCTCTCTGTCCTTTCCTTCTGACCTTCCTGTCCATTAGGGCAAGCTTATGGTGGCATTCTCAGGAGTGCCAGGAGGGGTTGGGACTTCTCAGTCCCAATCATGAGACAGGGTTTCTCTGCCAGGGGCTGGGGAGCATAACATCAGACTGTGGGTCTCTGTATGCAATGTCATTTGATGCAGAAGAAAGCAACTCTGTGTGTACAAGAATATGGCACTGATCTATCAGTTGAGGGCAGAGAAAAAATATATTTTAATAACAACAGCCTGGGGTGCTTGAAAATTTCTGTAGCTTGCCCTGGTCCAACAACTCAAATAAGTGACACCCAATCCCCATAGTGGAAGACTTGCTTGGTCATAGTAGATTTCCTATTGAAACTTTATTCCCCACTATTAGAAGACCTCCTAATAAGTAAATACGTACCTTATTAGGCTTTCTACATTTTAGTTACTTCACCAAGGATAACTTTTTCTGTTCCATCCATTTGCCAGGAAATATAATGATGTCATTTTCTTAGCTGAATAATACTCCATTATGGGAATAATCCACATTTTTTCCCAAAGGAGATTGACAGTCCTGTTCTTTAGAACTTTGAATTTGCTGGGAGTTTAAATATTTTATTGAATAACAAACTATCTGGATAACTATGTTTGTTTATCCTAGAAGTCCCTTCATTTTCTTCTACTTCCTTGTAATTTGAATTTCAATGTCTCCCTGAAGCTCATGTATTTATAAGATTAGTCCACAGTGAGAAATGTGGTTAGATGGTTAGATGGTATGGCTTTGTTAGATAATGTAATTTCTATTGGAGTTATATTATAGGATGCTAGGCTTTGAGGTTGATATGCCAAAAAAGTTACCAGACAGAATGGAGTCTTTATCTCTTGCTCTTTGTCACTTTATATCGTATATTTCTGTCCGTGTTGGTCTCCCTATTTCTGAATCTCTCTCTTTAGCTATTTCTCTCTCTGTCTGCCATTTATGTTCAGTACAAAATGCTTTCAGTTCTGCTGAAGGACTAAAATAAGATAATTGCTTGCTGACATAACAATATGGATGGTCTCAGTCAAAATACAAGTCCAACTTAAAAGCTTTTTGTACAAAGAGTTGCTTGGTCAGGGTGCATTTTCACAGAAAGTTGTTCACTGACTGAGAACATATTTGTTCATTTAACAATGGAATCTGTTATAATGTGAATGTCATATGTCAAGGACACAGCTGTTCTTGTGTCTGAGGCATTTAACATGGAACCATTTCTCTGTCCTGAAGGCTTAGTTTTAAATATATAATTTAGTACCAAGTGCGTTCTTCACTTACCACTGTTATGAAACAGCTGCTAATTCAGCCAGGTCAGCCAAGGCAACCCTGCTAACAGAGGGTTGGCAATACTACTATTTAACAGCACCAGCTGTCAAAAAATATCTTGCCCTCAATTCTTGTTTTACACTCACCAATCTTTCTCGGTTTCAGCCTGACCATTCCTAGGAAATGTCAGGTTTGCTGCTCTTTTCCCTGTTCTTGAAGACTCTATATTCCAAATAACCCTAGGGTTGGTTTGCCTATTAATATCAATAAAAATGTGAAGGTACATTTAGTGAGTATATGAGTAACTGCTCAGTTCTAAGTTAAACCTAGGAAATGTCAGAACCAAGACGACAGTAGGAGAGCACTTTGTCATTTGGTACATTTTCCCTTAATCCCACATTTTTTGACGCTTCCCTACTAAGGATGCTGTTCAATGAATAAACATTAAAATTTCATTTTTAACCTGACATTGTCACAGAGGTAAAGAAGAATAAAGGTGTGGGATCTGGATAAAGGGATGAGATAAAGGCTTGTTGGGTTTCACAAGAGAAATCCATGTTCACAGATCAGGAATACTGGACAATGAGGAAAGGTTGTTTACTCCTCTCCATAGAAACCTCAAGATTCTCTCAGGTGCTGATTTACTGATAGGGAGAATGATGTCATGAAACAGGTAAAAGCCAGTAATAGTTTCAGGAGCCAGTTACTAAAATGGCCAAGAGGACAGCCTGCTGGAGTAAAAGGCTGAGCAGCCCTACAATGCCTCAATCTGAGCTCAAGCACACAACACAGAGATGTCAGTTCCTGTATCCAAGACTCTTAGGGAAAATGACAGAAATGTCTTTCAAGTGGTCATTAATAAAGTCATGTGTCCTTGACATGTGAGTTTAACATTATCACAGATTACTTTATTAGTTGTTGAATGCACAGATATGTCCTCAGTCATTGAATTACTTGATGGGAAAATGTTCCCTGACAAAGGCAACCTTTTGAACAAAAAGCGTTTAATTGGGACCTTTCTCAAATTATTTACAAGATCATCCAGGATATCATGCCAACAAGCAGTCATCTTGTTGTAGTCCATCAGCAGAACTGATAGCTTTTCATACTGAAACACAAGCAGCAGGCAGAGAGAAGGAGACTGAGAAAGGCAGAGAAAGACCTAGAAACACAGACTCAGAATTAGAGACCTAGTACATGCTTTCCAGGAACTCATTATGTAGCAGAAAATTCTAGCTAGTGGTTACCAACTACCTCAGACCTCATGAGATCAAGTTTCACCTCTGAACAAGCAGTCCAGTCACTAACAATACATTTTAAGGGTTGTCTGGAGGACACAGCTGCTCTTGTGTCCTAGACCTCTAACATGGACCCATTTCTCTGTCCTGAAGGCTCAGTTGTAACTCTAAACACCAGTACCAAGAGGGTTCTTCACTGACCACTGTTAGAACACAGCTGCTGATTCAACCAGGTCAGCCAAGGCAATCCTGCTGATAGAGGGCTGGCAACATTATTGTATAATAGTAACAGCTGTCAAAAAATCTTTTTCCCTTAGTTCTCCTTTTACACTTACTGATCTTTCTCAGTTTCAGCCATAACAGTCCCAGGAAATGTCTGGCTTGCTTCTATTTTTCCTGTTCTTAAAGACTCAATACCACAGGGAACTCTAGGCCTGGCCTACCTATTAAATCAGTAAGGATATGAACATACATTTAATAACAAAATAACAACTCGAGTAACTGCTCATTTCAAAGTCACAGTCTAGGAAATTTCAGATCCAAGACCACATTATGAGACCATGTTGTCATTCAGTACACTCCCCTTATTTCCACATTACTTTGAAACTTCCCTTCTTAGGAAGCTATGCAACTAAATAAATATTAAAGTTTAATTTCCTACCTGACATTGTCACAGAAGTAAACAATAGTAAAGGTGTGAGAGTTGGATAAAGGGCTGGGATAAGGCTAGTTAGGTTTCACAAGAAAAAGTCACATGTACACAGGACCAGAGGTACTGGACACTGAGGAAATTTTGTTTACTTATCTACATGGAAAGCTCAAGATTCTCTCAGGTGATGATTTGCTGAGAGGGAGAATGATGTCATGAAACAGATGAGAGCCAGTAAGAGTATCAGGAGCCATTTATTGAAAGGGCCAAGTGGAGAGCCTGCCTGTGTGAAAGGCTGAGCAGCCCTACATGACTCAATCTGGGCTGCTGAAAGCACACAACACAGATATGTCAGTTTCTTTGTCCAAAACTAGTTCAGGAAAAGTGTCACATATTTCTTTTAAGCAGTCATTAATACAGTCACTAACCTTGACATGGGAGTTTCATATTATAAGGAATTCCATTATTATTTGTTAACTGCATAGACAAGTCCTCAGTCAGTGAAAATGTTTTAAAAATGCTCTCTAGACCAAGGCAACTCCTTGAACAAAAAGGGGTTAATTGGACTTTGCTTATATTTTTACAGAGACCATCCAAGTTGTCACATTAGAAGCAGTCATCTTGTTGTTGTCCTTCAGCAGAACTTGAAGTTTTTCATACTTAATCAAAAGTGGCAGGCAGAGAAAGAGTGACAGAGAGAGCTAGAGAAACATATTCAGAAATATTAAGACCCAGACAGAACAAAACAAAGATATAAATTGACAGGCCCAAAGAGACATAGACTCCATTCTGTCCAGTTACTTTTATTGGTGTAATAACCTATAATACAACACTTTGTATACCCCCATAAACTCTCCCACCTCCCTCCCAATTTCACCCTTCCTCCCTCTTGTCCACACAGGACCGCCCCAAGCACACTGATATAGAAGGTATTCCTCTCTTCCTTCTGATCCTAGTCTATCAGATATTTTACTATTTTTCATTTCTTTCATTAGATTCCATGCACTTTGCCCAACATTTGGACATAAGTCTCAGGATCTGCTTTGATAGTCTTAGGGAAGAGACTTTCATAGGCCCTCTGTGGCAGGCACCTCTCTTGTTCCCTGTTTTCACTTCTTCTGATGTCCATCCTCTTTGCCTTTTGGGATGGGGAATGAGCATTTTAGCCAGAGTCCTCCCTCTTGAGTAGTTTATTTAGGTGTACTGTTTTAGTAGTTTTATCATATATGTCTATGTGAGTGGGTATATTCTATGTGTGTCTTTCTGCTTCTGAGATAGCTCTCTTCCAGTTCCCACCATTTATCTGAAAATTTAATATTTTTTTTGTTTTTTATTGGGGAGTAGTATGGCATTTTATAGCTGTACCACAATTTTTGTATCCATTCTTCAGTTTTGGGGTATCTGTTTCTTTCTAAGTTCTGGCTATTAAAAATAAAGCTGCTACAAACATGGTTGGGCAAAGGTTCTTATCGTGAACCTTTATTGTGTACTTGAGCCTCTTTTGGCTATATGCCTAGGAGTGGTATAGCTGAATCTTGAGGAAGCACTATATCTAGCACTATACCTGTCTGAGAAAGCACCAGAATAATTTCTAGAGTGGTTTTACAATGTTACATTCCCACCAGCAGTGGAGGAGTGTTCCTCTTCTCCAGAACATTTCCAGCATGTGTTGTCACTTCAGTTTTTCATCTTGGCCATTCTGATGGGTGGGAAAGTAAGATCTCAGGGTAATTTTTGATTTGCATTTTCATGATGGCTAATGACATTGAGCATTTTTTAATTATTTCTCTTCCATTCCTTATTTACACTGGATATTAGCCTTCTTTCCCATAGAGGCTTGGTGAAGATTCTTTCCCATTCTGTAGGCATTCATTTTGTTTTGATGACAGTGACCTTTGCTTTACAGAAGATTTTCAGCTTCATGAGGTCCCATTTACTGATTATTGTTCTTAGAGCCTTTGTTGTCTGTGTTCCCTACTTTTTCTTCTGACATATTTAATGGTTTTATGTGAGGTCTTTGATCCACTTGGACTTTAGTTTTGTGCAGTGAGATCAGTATGGATCTATTTGCATTCTTCTATATGTAGACATCCAGCTAGACCAGCATCATTTGTTGAAAATGCTATCTTTATTTTTTTCCATTTTTTGATTTTGGCATCTTTGTCAAAACTCAGGTGTCCATAAGTGAATGGATTTATATTGGGTCTTCTATTCAGGTCCATTGATTCTCCATTATGTTTCTATATCAGTACCATGCAGTTTTTATTACTGTTGCTTTTTAATCTACATTGAGATCAAGGATGATGTTACCTCCAGAAGATCTTTTATTATAGAGGATTATTTTAGAAATGCTGGGTTTCGTGTTTTACATATGAAGTAGAGAACTTTTCTTTCAGTCTGTAGAGAAGTCTGTTGGTATTTTCATGGGAACTGCATTGAATCTGTAGATTGCTTTTGGTAAGATGGCCATTTTTACTATTTGAAGCCTGCCAAGCCATGAGCATGGGAAACCTATCCATCTTCTGATATCTGCTTCTAATTCTTTCTTCAGAGACTTGATTTTTTTTTTATCCAAGCATTTGGCTTGCTTGGTTTTTAGGGTTATACCAAATACATGAAAGATATCATCCACTATGACCAAGTAGGCTTCATCCCAGGTATGCAGGGGTGGTTCAGTATATGGAAATCCATCAATGTGATCAACCATATTAAAAAAAATGAAAAAAGAAAAAAATAACACGATAATCTTCTTAGATGCTGAAAAAGCATTTGACAAAATCCAACATCCATTAGAGATCATGGATTAAAGGCACATAATGAAATATATTAAATACATTATACAGAAAGCCTATAGCCAACAACAAATTAAACTGAGAGAAATTTAAAGCAATCCCACTGAAATCAGGGACAAGGCTGTCCACTCTCTCCCTATCTCTTCAACATAGTTCTGGAAATCCTTGCTAGAGCAATAGGAAAATTGAAGGAGATCAAAGGGATACAAATCAGAAAGGAAGAGGTCAAAAGTATCACTATTTGCAGATGAAATAATATATATATGAGTGAAAACAAAAATTCTACCAGGGAACTCCTACAGCTGATAAACACCTTCAGCAAAATGGCTGGATACAAAATTAACTAAAAAAAAAATCAGTAACACTCCTGTATACTAAAGATAAAAGGACAGAAAGATATCAGGGAGGTAGGAGAAGATGGAGGGAATTCTAGGGGACATGGCAATTCAAATCACAAGGAGATAGGAGAAGAGGGAGGGAATTCTAGGCTAAAAGAATATTTTTATCTTGAAAGTTTGTCATTCAATACAATGATTAAAGTCCCAGGAAATTCCAAGGACTAAAGAACAGGACTGACAATCTCCTTGGGGGAAAACATGGAATATATCCACAAAAGAATATTATTCAGCTAAGAAAATGACAAGATCTTTTCAGGCAAATAGATGGAACCAGGAAAAACCATCCTGGGTGAAACAACTAAAATGCAGAAAGAAAAATATGGTATGTATTTACTTATTAGGAGGTCTCCTAATAGTATGGGATTAAGTTCCAAGACATCTTTTGTAACCAAACCAGTCTTCGATAGGGGGATTGCATAGCAGTTAATTGAGTTGTTGGGTCAGGGTATCCTACCAAAATTTTCAAGAAATCCAGGCTGTTGTTCTTAAGATATATTGCTCTCTTACCTCAAATGATAGATCAATGCCATGTTCTTGAATCTGCAAAGATGTTTCCTTCTGCATCAAATGGGATTTCATAGAGAGAAATAATACCACAGTCTGATATTATGCAGAAAGAGTCTTTAAAATGCCAAGCTCTATATGGGATTTTCCTATGAAATTCTCTCTCCCCTCAGGTGAAGTATAGAGCTCTCCAGGACTGATGGCTTCTTCTTGGGGGTGGTGCCAGTGTTCAGCAAGGATGAACTCAGTATTCTTAAAGGGACTTAGTATTGAGACTCTAATTATTTCCAATGAGTATATGTACAACACTTATTGCAATTGATATATTTTACAGAAAAAAAATATTCCTACCTATGTGCCACACTATTTTTTTTCTGCCCATACAGCTAGATCATCCAAGGCAACCCTGCTCATAGAAGGTTGGCAACACTAGTGTGGAATAGCACCAGCTGTCATATAGCGTCTTGCCCTTCAGTTTTCAATGTACACATACCCATGTTTCTCTGTTACAGCTAAAACAGTCTAAAGAATTAATCTGATTTCCTTCTCTTTTCCCTATTCTTTAAGACTCATTTCCCCAGCGAACCGTAGACTCTACCTGCCTATTATATCCATAAGAATGTGAAGGTCCATTTAGAGAGTACACTAATAACTGCTCAGTTCAAAGTCACAACCTAGGAAATTTTAGATTCAATACCACTGTTGGGGACCACCTTCTTATTCGGTACATTCTCCTTTATCCGACATCACTTTGAAGATCCCTACTTAGGAAGCAGTCCAATTAAATGAACATTAAAGTTTCATTTTCTACCTGACAGTGTCACAGAGGTAATCAGGAGTAAAGGTGTGGGATCTGGATAAAGGGATGAGATAAAGGCTTCTTGGGTTTCACAAGAAAAAAAGTCACTTGTGCACAGGATCAGTGATCCTGGACACTGAGCAAACTTTGTATGCTCATCTCCATGAAAAACTCAATATTCTCTCAGGTGCTGATTGGCTGAGAGGGAGAATGATGCTATGCAAAAGGTGAAAGCCAGTAAGAGTTTCAGGAGTCAGTTTTTAAAAGGGCCTAGTGGACAGCCTGATTGACAGAAAGGCCCTACATACCTCAATCTAGGCAGCTAAAATCACCCAACACAAAGATGAAAATTCTTGCATCCAAGACTCTTAGTTCAGGAAAAGTGTCAACTCTTTCACCAGTTCATTAATAAATTCACATGTCCTTGACAAGTGAGTTTTACATTATCACAGATTCCCTTATTAATTGTTAAAAGCACAGATATGTCCTCAGTCAGTGAATTACTGACAAAATGCTCCTTGAGTAAAGCAATTCTTTGAATAAATTTCATTTAATTGGGTTTTTGCTTATATTTTTACTAGACTCTACATAATGTCCCATCAGCAATCATTCATCTTATCGTAGTCCTTCAGCAGAACTGAGAGCTTTTCATACTGATCCACAAGCAGCAGGCACAGAGAGGCAGAATGAGAGTGATAGAAAAAGAAAGAGCTAGAAAGACAGATTCAGAAATAGAAGAAGACCAACAGAAACAAAGATATAAAATGACAGATACTGAGAGACACAGACTCTATTATGTCTGATCACTTTCATTGGAATATCAACCTTACAGCACACCCTCCTAAAATATAACTCCAATAGGAATTATATTATCCAACAAGGCCATATCTCTAAACACTTGCCAGACATTTGCTCACTTGGGACTAAACATGTAAATAGATGAACTTCAATGGGACATTACAAATCAAATCACCAGGAATGGAAGAAAATGGAGGGAGTTCTAGGCTAAAAAACAGTTATCCTGATAATTTGTCATTTAATAGAATGATTAAAATCTCACCAAATTCCAAGGAGTAAAGAACGGGACTGAAAATCTCCTTTAGGGAAAATGTGGAACATTTCCACAATGGAGTCTTGTTCAGCTAAGAAAATGACATGATGAACAGTTTGAGGCAATTGGATGTAACCAGGAAAAATCATCCTGGATGAATAACTAAAATGCAGAAAGACAAATATGGTATGCATTTACTTATTAGGATGTCTCATAATAGTTGGGGATAAAGTTCCAAAAGTCAGTCTATTATAATTAAACCACTCTAGCACTAGGAGAATTGGGTGGTAGTGAATTGAGTTGTTGGGCCAGGTCATCCTGGAAATTTTAAAGTAACGAAGCTGTTGTTTTTAAAATATGTTGCTCATTACCCTCAACTGATAGATGAATATCATGTTCTTATATTCACAAAGTTGTTTCCTTCAGCATCAATTGGGATTATATAGAGACCCACATTATGATATTATGCAGAGAGAGACCTTAAAACACCCAGCCCTAAGTGGGATTTCCCTATGAAAATTTCCCTCCTCCAGAGTTCCTGGCAGCTTACAGGATAGGAGTCACAAAGTACAGGGAATTAAAGACACATGGATAAAAATGCTGTGAGATTCAGGCCACACAGGAAAATGGTGCAGCCACCCTTGATAAGACCTGATAAGCTAGTTTCATATAGATGAGTGAGGAGGGCCTCCCCAACAAGGAACTTGAGCATGGCATAGGGGTAGTTGAAGAAGGCTGGTGGGGGGACTTGAAGGAGAAGGGGAGTGGGCAGCAGACAGGATTCAAAATGAATACATTGTAATAAATAAATATGTAAGAAAAACTGTGACCAAGGAAATGTAGTATAGAGCTCTTCAGGATTTATGGCTTCTTCTTGGGATTCGTACCAGGGATAAGGATAAACTCATTTTTCTTTAAGAGACATGGCATGGAGACTCTGATCATGTTCTAATGACTATATGATCAACAAATAACTTAATTGATATATTATAAAGAAAAATAATTTATTGAGATGCAAGGGAAGCAATTTGTACCTGGGGACAGTAGAAAGGAGTGTAATTTATATTATATGAAATTTCACAAATGCTGTAAAATATGTTGACAATTTAATAATGACATCAACACGGAAAAGATTCTGCTAAAAAGGGCAGCATTTGACTTTGTAAGTCTTGCTTTTCAGGAACTCATTATGTAGCAGAGAATCCTAGCCATGAATAGTGGTTACCTAGCTAACTCAGACCCTATTAGCTCAGGTGGAACCTCTGAACAAGCAGTCGTGGCATGAAGACTACCTTTTGAGGGTTTGTCTGGAGGACCAAACAGGAAACACAGCTTTCTTCTGTCCTAGGTATACAATAGGGACCCAATTTCTGTTACGAAGAATCATTTTTAAATGAAAACCCCATGACCAGGACACTTCCTCACTGACCACTGAGTAGGACACAGCTGCCAATTGAGCTTGGTCAGCCAAGTAAACCATGTTCATAGTGGGTTGGTAAAAAGAGTGTGGAAAAGCAACAGTTGTCAAAGAGTTTATTGTCCCTCATTTCTCCTTTTACACTCACTGACTGTTCTCTCTTCCAGGCAAAGCAGTCCCAGGAATTGTCTGGTTTCCTTTTCTTTCCATGATCTTAAAGAGTCAATAACCCAGGACAATCTAGACCATGCCAGCCTATTATATCAATAAGAATGTGAATGCATATTTAGTCAGTTTGCCTGTAACTGCTTGGTTCAAAGTCAAAACGTAGGAAATTTCAGATTCATGATCATAGTAGTAGACCATCTGTGTCATTTGTTATATTCACCTTCCCCCCACATCACTTTGAAGCTTCCCTACTTAGGAAGTTTCATTTCCTACCTGGCATTGTCACAGAGGTAATCAGGAGTAAAGCTACATGGTCTGGATGAAGGGAGGAGATATTTCTTGGGTATTACAAGAAAAAGTCAAGTATGCACAGGATCAGAGATTCTGGACACTGAAGAATGTTTGTTCACTCATCTCCATGGAAACCTCAAGATTATCTCAGGTGCTCATTGGCTGAGAGGGAGAATAATGCCATAAAACAGGTGAAATTCAGTAAGGGTTTCAGGAGCCACTTATTTAAGAGGGCCAATAGAACCTGCTTAAGAGAAAAGATGAGCAGCCCTATATGCCTCAATATGGGCATCTGAAAGCACACAACTCAGAGATGAGAGTTCCTGTGTCCAAGACTCTTAGTTCAGGAAAACTGTCATATATTTCTTTCAAGTGGTCATTAATAAATTCACATGTTTTTGACATGTGAATTTTAAATTATCACAGATTCCATTATTATTTGTTAAATGCATAGATATGTCCTCTGCCTATCTCTCAACATGGTGGCTAGTTGCTTTATTCTGGCCTGTTTACACAAAGTTGAGACAGGATGCTGATAATAAGTATCACAATGAACTATCCAGATTGAAACCAGAGAGTGGGTGGTAGAAATCAGAATCTGAATAAATAAGGATAATGTGTATACATTTCAAAATAACATTATAACAACAAGGGTATGACAACAACACAATGCTGTGATGACATAACAATGCTATTATGACCTAAAAATACTATTATAACAACACAAATGTATGACATTTAAAAGCTATTATGACATCACAATGATATAACATCACAATGGTTTTATGAAATCACAATGGTGTTGTGACATCTTAATGGTATTATGAAGTAACAATGCTATTATGACAACACAAAGCTACTAAGATATCAAAAAGCTTTTATGACATCACAATCATATGACATATAAATGTTATTTTGACTTCACAATGATATGATATCACAATGTATTAGGACAAGACAAAGCTATTTTGGCATCGTAATTCTATTATTACATCACAATACTAGGATGACAACACAATGCTATTATTCTACCACAATGGTTTTATGACTTCACAATGCTACTGTGACATTACAATGCTATTATGACATCACAATGCTATTATGATATCACATGCTATTATGACATAAAAATGCTATTATGCTCTCAAAATATTATGATGACATCAAAATCCTCTTATTACACCACAATTCTATTTCAACATGATTGTGGTATGACAACACAATGGAATTTGTACATCAAAATGATATTATCATACTGCTATTATGACATCAAAATTGTATTATGTCTTCATAATGCTATTATGACATCACAATGTTATTATGACAGCAGAATGCTATTCTCATAACACAATATTATTATGACATGATTGTGGTATGACATCACAATGGAATTTTATAATGCTTTTATGATACTACCATGTTATTATGACATTACAATGTAATGATGATATCATATGGTACAATGGAATTTTGACATCACAAATGTATAATGACATCACAATGCTATTTTATCATCAAAATGTTTTATGACCTCACAATGGTATTGTGACATCAAAATGTTTTTATGCTTTCACAAAGGTGTCATTATTTCACAATGCTATTATGGCATTCCAGTGATATTATGACATCACAGTGGTATGATATCCATATTGCATTATTAAGCTCAATTTTATTAAGACATCACAATTATGTTATGACTTCACAATGGTATTACATCTCAATACTATGAGCATATCACAATGCCATGAGGACATACTGATGCTATTAATTCAACACAATTCTATGATTACATCACAGTGCTATTATGTCATCAAATGGTATTAGGACATCACAATACTATGATGATATCACAATGCTATGATGACATCACAATAGTATGAGATTACTATGCTGTGATGACATCACATTGGCATGATGACATCCCAATATTATTATAATATCACATTGGTGATGATATCACATTGGTGATAATATTACATTGGTGTCATGAGATCCCAATGCTATTATGACATTACAATGATATGACATTACAAAGATTTTATATGAGATAATAATACTATTATGACATAATAGTATGTCATATTATATGACATAATAATACAATTATGAAATCACCAGCTGTAAATGGGATTTCCCTATGAAATTCTCCCTCCCCTCAGAGCTCTGGGAAGCCTACAGGAGAGAAGGCAGAAAGAGTGTCATCAATAGAAGAATTGAGGACACAAGGAGAACAAAGCCCTGAGAATCGGACCCCAGAGGAAGATGATGAGACCTGATAATTAGTCTCAGATAGAAGGGGGAGGAAGACCACAACTATCGGGAAATTTAGAAATTGCAAACGTGAAGAAGAAGGAGACTTAGTAGGACTGGAAGAAGATGAGTGAGAGGGCAGTAGAGGGAATATGATGTAAACAAATCTTAATAAATAAAAACATAAGGAAAACTGTGATCAAGGTGATGAAGTATAGAGTTCTTCAGGACTGATGGCTTCTTCTTGGGGTGGTGGCAGCATGCAAGAAGGATGAACTCAGTTTTCTTTAAGGGACCTGGCACTGAGACTCTCATTATGTTTCAATGAGTATATGAACAACACATTCTTCAATTGATGTATTTAATTTTTTTTTGTCACTCATGGGTAGGATTTTGAACCTGGAAAAAGAGAAAAGTAGTGTAATTATATGAAATATCCAAATAAGAAAAATATGTTTTCTTATTATAAAAATAATATAATTTCTCCACTTTTACATGGAGAAAAGATTCTGCTACAGGAGGGCAAATTTTGACTTTGTAAGCCATTAACTAGTGTTTACCCAGCTACCTCAGACACCAAGAGGTCAGGTGGCACCTCTGAACAGGCAGTCCTGGTACTACTGTTTTTCTGGAGGATCATAGAAGGAAACACAGCTGCTCCTGTATCCTCGGCATAAACACAGACATATTTCTCTGTCCTGATAGCACAGTTTTAACTCTAAACTCCAGGACCAGGAAGGTTCTTTACTGACCACTGAGTAGGATATAGCTGCCAATTCAGCCTGGTCAGCCAAGGCAACACTGCTCATAGTGGGTTGGCAACACTAGTGTAAAACAGCACCAGATGTCAAAGCGTTTATTGCCCCTCCGTTCTCATTTTACATACACTGATATTTCTCTGTTTCATCCAAATCAGGACCAGGAATTATCTGGTTTCCTTCTCTTTTCCCTGCTCTTAAAGACTCAGTACCACAGAGAATTCTAGATCCTTCCAGCCTATTTTATGAATAAGAATGTGAACGTACATTTAGTGATTATGGTAGTAACTGCCAAGTTCAAAATTAAAACCTAGGAATTTTCAGATCCAGGATAACAGTAGGAGTTCTCATTTGGTACAGCTCTTTAATCTCATGTCACTTTGAAACTTCTATTTAAAAGCTGTCCAATTAAATAAACATTAAAGATTCTTTTACTATTTGACATTGTCACTGAGGTAAACAGGAGTAAAGTTGTATGATGTGGATAAAAGGATGAGATAAAGGCTTGTTGGGTTTCACAAGAAGACGTCACCTGTGCTGGATACTGAAGAAAGATTGTTTGCTCATCTCCATGTAAACCTCAAGATTCTCTCAGATGCTGATTTATTAAAAAGTAGAATGATGTCATGAAACAGGTGAAAGCAAGTAAGAATTTTGGGAGCCAGTTATTAAAGGGCCAAGTGAACAGCCTGCCTGAGAGAAAGGCTGAGACGCCCTATATGTCTTAGTCTGGACAGCTGAAAACACACAACCCAGAGATAACAGTTCCTGTGTCCAAGACTCTTAGTTCAGCAAAAGTGTCACATATTTCTTTCAAGTGGTCATTAATACAGTCACGCATCCATGACATGTGACTTTTACATCATCACAGATTCCATTATTATTTATTAAATGCAAAATTATGTCCTTAGTCAGTGAATTACTTACTATAAAACTGCTCCATGTGGAGAGCAACTCTTAGAACTAAAAGCTTATAATTGGGACCATGCTTATATGTTTAAAGAGAACATCAAGGATGACACATATCAAACACACATCTTTTTATAGTTCTTCAGCAGAACTAAGAGCTTTTCATACTGAACCACACTGGCAGGCAGAGAGCGAGCGAGGGTGAGAGAAAGAGAGAAAGAGAGAGAGAGAGAGAGAGAGAGAGAGAGAGGAAAGATACAATGAGCTAGAGAGACAGATATAGAAAATAGAGAGACTGAGACTGACAGAAAAAAAATATAAAGTGACCGAGAGTCAGAGATTCCATTCTTTCTGGTCAATTTCATTGGCACATCAACCTCAAAACATACCCTCCTTTATTATAACTCCAATAAGAATTATATTATTTATCTATGCCATACCTCCTAACACTTCCAAGAAATTTCCTCAGTGGGGACTAAACATGAAAATAGATGAGATTCAAGTAGATATTGCAATTGAAATCATGAGGAAGTGATAGAAGATGGAGGGACTTCTAGGCTAAAAGAATATAGTTTGTCATTCGATACAATGATTAAAGTCCCAGAAACTTCCAAGTTCTAAAGAACAGGGCTGAAAATCTCCATTGGGGGAAGTATGGAATATTTCCATAATAGAGTATTATTCTGCTAAGAAAATGACATCATGATATTTTCAGGCAAATGGATGAAACCAGGAAAAATCATCCTGGGTGAAGTAACTAAAACGAATAAAGAAAATATGGATTGTATTCACTTATTAGGAGGTCTCCTAATAGTGGAGGATAAAGTTCCAAGAGGCCATCTTTTGTGAACAAATGAGTCTTAAACTTGGTTGGTTAGGTAACAGTTAATTGATTTGTGGGACCAGGGCATCCTAAGGACATTTTCAAGCAAGGTAGGCTGTTGTTATTTAAATATGTTGATCCCTGCCTTCAACCTATAGATCAGTCCTGTGTTTATATATCTACAGTGATGCTTCCTTCTTCCTCAAAAGGGATTCCATACAGACACCCACAATCTGATATTATGCAGAGAGAGACCTTAAAACACCAAGCTCTAAATGAGATTTCACTATAAAATTCTCCTTCATGTCAGAGCTCTGGAAGCCTCCAGGAGAGGAGGCAGAAAGACTGTCATAGGTAGAGGGAATTTAGGTCACAGAAGAATAGTGCCCAGAGAATCAGGCAGCAGGAGAAAATGATGAAGCCAATCCTAATGAGACCTGATAAGCTGGGGTTAGGTAGAAATAGGTAATTAGAGAAAGGCATAAAGGTAGAAGAAAGAGGGTGGGACTGGAAGTAGATGAGAGAGGGAGCATCAGAGGGGATAGAAAGAGAATAAATCTGAATAAATACATAAGAAAAAAAACTGATCAAGATGATGAAATATAGAGCTCTTCAGGACTTACAGCTTCTTCTTGGGGTGGTACCAGGGTACAATTAGGATGAACTCAGTTGTCTTTAAGGGACTTGGCTATGAGAATCTGATCATGTTCCGATGAGTATATGAACAGCACATACTTCAATTGATGTGTTTAAAAGAAAAAAAAAATATTGTGACACATGGGTAGGTATTTAAACCTGGGAGTGATAAAAAAGGATTATAATATAGGTTATATGAAATTACCACATATTCAGCAAAATAATGTGTTGAAAACTCTTACAGTGACTTTTAACATGGAGAAAAGATTCCTTCCTCTAAAGGAGGGCTTTTGTTTGAATTTTTATGGAAGGCTCCCCAGGAACTCAATGTAGCAGAGAATCTCAGCCATGAACCTGTGGTTACCCAGCTACCTCAGACTCCATGAGCTCAGGTGACACCACTGAACAATCACTAACAGTATGTTTTGAGGGATTGTCTCAAGGAACACTGGAGAAAACACAGCTGCTCTTGTGTCCTAGGCACATAATACAGACCTATTTATTTATCCTGAAGACCCAGGAATAACTGTAAACCACATGAATAAGAGGGTTATTCACTGACCACTGGGTAGGGCACAGCTGCTGATCCTGCCAAATTAGCCAATACAACCTTGATCAAATAGGGTTGGCAACACTCATATGGAAAAGCACCAGCTGTCAAATCATTTATTGACCCTCAGTTCTCCTTTTTCACTTACAGATATTTCACTTTTTTAGGCAAACCAGTCCCAGGAATTATCTGGTTTCCTTCTCTTTCTTCTGCTCTTAATATTCCATAACTCAGGAAACCCTAGACCTCGCCAGCCTATTATGTCAATATGATTGTGAAGGTACATTTAGACAGTAAGCCAGTAACTGCTCAGTTCAAAGTCACAACCTAGGAATTTTCATATCCAACATCACAGTAGGAGATCATTTTGTCATTCAGTACATTCTATTTAATCCCACATCATGTAGAAGCTTGCCTACTTAGGAAGCTGTCCAATTAAATAAATACTACATTTCATTTCCTACCTGATATTGTCACAGAGATAAACAGGAATAAAGGGGTGAGATCTGGATAAAGAGATGAGATAAAGGCTTGAAGGGTTTCACAAGAAAAAGTCACATATGAACATTATCAGAGATATTGGACACTGAGGAAAGTTTGTTTACTCATCTCCATGGAAACCTCAAGATTCTCCCAGGTGCTGATTGGCTGAGAGGGAAATGATACCATGCAAAAGGTGAAAGCCAGTAAGAGTTTCTGGAGCCAGTCATTAAAAGGGCCAAGTAGAAGGCCTTCTTGAGAGAAAGGCTGAGCAACCCTATATTCCTCAATCTGGGCACCTGAAAGCACAACACACAGATGTCAGTTCCAGTGTCCAAGACTCTTAATTCAGGAAAAGTGTCACATATTTCTTTTAATTGGTCATTAATTAAGTCACGTTTCCTTGGCATGTGAGTTTTACATTATCACAGATACCATTATAATTTGTTAAATGCACAGGTATGTCCTCAGGCAGTGAATTACTTACAGGGAAAATGTTCCCTACCAAGACAACACTTTGAATAAAAAGCATTTTATTGGGACCTTGCTTATAGTTTTACAGAGACCATCCAGGATGTCAGGTCTGCAGATGCAGTCATCTTGTTGCAGTCCTTCAACAAAACAGAGATCTTCTCCTACTTAAACACAAGTTGCAGTGGAGAGAGAGGGAGAATGACAGACAGAGAGAAAAAAAGATAGAGAAAGTGATTCAGAAATTGAGAGACCAACACAGACAGAAACAAGAACATAAAGTGGCAGAAACTGAGAGACAGAGACTCCCATTCTGGTCACTTTCATTGGCACATCATCATCAAAGCATACTCTCCTGTGATATAACTCCAATAGGAATTATGTTGTCTAACAAGGCCATACCTCCTTACACTTCCCAGACATTTCCTCAACAGAGACTCAACATGCAAATAGATGAACTTCACATTGACATGGCAATTCTAATTACCAGGAAGTGGAAGAAGATGGAGGGACTTCTAGGTTAACAGAACATAGTTAACAGAACAGATTGTCATTCAATACACTGATGAAAGTCCCAGCAAATTCCAAGGACTAAAGAACAGGACTGACAATCTCCTTTGGGGAAAATGTCGAAAATTTTCAAAACAGATTATTCTTCAGCTAAGAAAATGACAACAAGATATATTCAGGGAAATGGATGGAACGAGGAAAAACCATCATGTGTGAAGTAATTAAAGTGTAGAAAGACAAATATGTATTCACTTATTTTGAGGTCTCCTAATAGGGGCAGAAAAGTTCCAATAGGCCATCTAATTTACCAAACCTGTCTTCCACTAGGGTGATTGGGTGGCAGTTAATTGAGTTGGTGCCTGTACATCCTACAGAAATTTTAAAGCAAACCAGGCTGTTGTTATTAAAATATGTTGCTCTCTGCCATGTTCCTCTAAGCACAGAGTTGCTTCCTTCTGCATCAATTATGATTGTATTCAGTCTTATAATATGTAGAGACTTTAAAACACCTTGCCCTAAATGGGATTTCCCCTCAGAGCTCTGGAACACTTCAGGAGAGTAGACATGAAGACTGTCATAAAGAAGAGGAAATTGAAAACACAAGGAGAACAAAGCCCTGAGAATAAGGACACAGGAGAAGATAATGCAGCCATCCTTGATGAGACCTGATAAGCTAGGGTCATATGGAAGGAGGAGGAGGACCAGACCTACCAGGTAACTAGAGAAAGAGCATAGGTGTAGAAGGAGGGTGGGTGGAACTGGAAATGAGAAGAGGGATGGACCAGCAGAGGGCATACAAAGTGAACAAAACAAAATCATTAAATACATAAGAAAATTTGTGATCAAGGTGATGAAGTATAAAGCTCTTAAGGACTGATGGCTTCCTTTTCTTGGTGGTGTCAGGGTGTGGCAAGGATGAACTCAGTTTTCTTTAAGGGACATGGCACTGAGACGCTGATTAAATTCCAATGAGTATATAACAACACATAATTCAATTGAAGTATTTTACAGAAAAACAAATTTTTAGTGTGACACATGGGTAGGAATTTGAACCTTGAAGCCATGGAAAAGGAAGGTAATGTATGTTATATGAAATTTCCACATAATCAATGAAAATACTATGTTGATAATTTTTATAATGACTATTAACATGCAAAAAAAAAAAAAAAAAAAAAAGATTCCACAAAAGGAGGGCAGAGTTTGACTGTGTAAGGCATGCTTTCAGGAACTCAGCATGTATCAGAGAATCAGAGCCATGAACTGGTGTTTACTGAGCTACATCAGACCCCATGAGCACAGGTGGCATTTCTGAACTAGTCCTGGTACAAACACTACATTTAGAGGGTTTTTCTGTGAGACAACAGCAGAAAACACAGCTCCTCTTGTGTCCTAGGCCTATAATTTCTCACTAACCATGGAGTAAGACACAGCTGCTAATCCAGGCAGGTCAATCAAGTCATCCCTGCTCTTAGAGGGTTGGCAACAGTAGTTTTGAACAACACCAGCTCTCAAAGAGTATATTGCCCCTCATTTATAATTTTACATACATTGATCTTTCTCTGTTTCAGCCAAATCAGGAATTGTCTCATTTCCTTCTCTTTTCCCTACTCTTAAAGACTCAATACCCTAGGGAAACCTAGACTCTACCAGCCTATTATATCAGTAAGAATGTAAAGGTATATTTAGTGAGTACACCAGTAAATGTGCAGTTCAAAGTCACAACCAATGAAAATCCATATCCAAGACCACAGAAGAAGACCACCTTGTCATTCAGTACATTCCCCTTAATCCCACATCATTTTGAATCTTCCATACATAGGAAGCTGTCCAGTTAAATAAACTATAAAGGTTTTTTTTTTTTTTCCTACTTGAGATTGTCACAGAGGTAAACAGGAGTAAATGTGTGTGATCTGCATAAAGTGATGAGATAAATGCTTTTTGGGTTTCACAAGAAAATGTCTCATGTGAACAGGGTCAGAGATATTGGACACTAAGGAAAGTATGTGTACTCATCTCTATGAAATAGTCAAGAATCTCTAAGGAATTGATTGGCTGAGATTGAGAATGATGTCATGAAACTGGTGAAACCCATAAAGAGTTTCAGTGGCCAGTTATTAAAAGGGCTAAGTGGAAAGCCTGCTTGAGAGAAAGGCTGAGCAGCCCTGCATACCTCAATCTGGGTAGATGAACTCATACAACAAACAGGTAACAATTCCTGTGTCCAAGACACTTACTTCAGCAAAAGTGTTATATATTTCTTTTAAGTGGTCATTACTAAAGTCATGTTTCCTTGACATATGACTTTTATGTAATCACAGATTCCATTATTATTTGTTAAATGCACAGATATGTCTTCAGTCAGTGAATTACTTACTGGAAAATGCTCCCTGACCAAGGCAATTCTTTGATCAAAAAGCTTTTAATTAGGACTTTGTTTATATTTTTACAGAGACCATCCAAGATGTCATGTCAGCAAGCATGTTGTAATTCTTTTTGTAATCCTTCAATAGAACTGAGAGCTTTTCATACAGAACCACAAGCAGCAGGCAGAGAGAGGTAGACAGAGAGAGAGAGAGAAGTAGCTAGAAGGACAGAGTCAGAAATGGAGAGACGTAGACTAACAAAAAAATGTTATAAAGTGACAGAGACCTAGAGACAGAGAGTCCATTATGTATGGTCACTTTCATTGGCATATCAAACTCAAAGCATACCCTCCTATAATATAAATCCAATAGGGATTATATTATCTAAGAAGTCCATAACTCCTAATGCTTCCCAGACATTTTCTCACTAGGTATTCAAAATGATGAGCTTCAAGAGGACATTGCAATTCAAATCATCAGGAAATGGAGGAAGATAATCAACTTCTAGGCTAACAAAACATAGTTATCCTGATAATTTTTCATTCAATATTATAATTAAAGTCCCAGCAAGTTCCAAGTTCTAAAGAATAGAACTGACAATTTCATTTAGGGAAAATGTGTAAAATTTTCATAATGGAGTATTATTCAGCTAAGAAAATGTCATCATGATATTTTCAGGCAAATGATTGGAACCAGGAAAAATCATCATGGGTGAAGTAACTAAAGTGCAGAAAGACAAATATTGTATGTATTCACGTATTATGAGGTCTCCTATAATGGGGGGGGGATATAGTTCCAGTTGGCCATGTATTATGACCAAGCCAGTCTTCCACTAGGGTGTATGGATGGCAGCTAATTGAGTTGCTGGCTAGGACACACAAGGAAACATTTTCAAGCAACCCAGGCTGTTGTTATTAAAATACATTGCTCTCTTCCTTCAACTGACAGATTAGTGCAGTGTTCATGGATCCACAAAGATGCTTTATTCTACATCAAATGAGATTGCATACAGAGACCCACAGTTCAAAATTAGGCAGAGATAGACCTTAAAACACCTACCTCTAAATGGGATTTTAGTATGAAATTCTCCCTACCCTGAGACCTCTGGGAAGCCTGCATGAGAGCAGGCAGGAGGAGTGTCGTAAATATAGGAAATTGAGGACACAAGGAGAAAAATGCCCTGATAATCAGACCACACAGGAAGAGGATATACCCAGCTTTGATGAGACCTGATAAGCTATAGTCAGATAGAAGGGGGAGAAGGTCTTTCCAAATCAGAGAACTACAGAAAGGGCATAGGGTAGAATAATGATGGTGGGTAGGACTGGAAGGAGAATAGGGAGGGAGGAGGAAAGGGGATACAAAAAGAACAAGTCCTAATAAATAAATGCATAAGAAAAACTGTGATCAAGGTGATGAATTATAGAGCTCTTCAGGACTGATGGCTTCCTCTTGGGGGTGGTGCTAGGGTACAGCAAGGTTGAACTCAGTTTTCTTTAAGGGACTTGGCAATGATTCTCTGATCATGTTTTAATGAGTATATGAACAACACATACTTCAATTGATGTATTTTAAAGAAAAACAAAATTTACTGTGACACATGGGTAGGAATTTGAACCTGGGAGCAATGGAATATGAATAAAATGTACATTATATAAAAGTCCCACATAAAAAATACTATGTTGACAACTTTTACAATGACTTTTAACATGGAAAAAAGATTCTGTTAAAAGAAGACAGAGTTTGACTCTATAAGGCCTGTTTTCCACGAACTCATAGTGGAGCACAGAATCCTAGCCATGAACTATTGGTTACCCAACTACCTCAGACCCCTCAGTTGGCACCTCTGAAAAACCAGCCCTGACACTAACACTAGGTTTAGAGTCTTTAGAATACAAAAGCAGGAATCAGTGCTCCTCTTGTGTACTAGGCATATAACAAGGAACCATTTCTCTTTGCTGAAGGCCCAGTTTGAATTGCAAACCTCAGGAACAGGAGAGTTCTCTACTGATCCAAGAGTAGGACACAGCTGCCTATCCAGGAAGGTGAGCCAAGGAAACCCTGCTCATTGAGGGTTGGCAACACTAGTGTGGAACAGTACCAGCTTCCAAATAATTTACTGCCCCTAAGTTCTCCTTTTCTACTCACCAATTTTCATTGTTTCAGCTAGACCAGTCTAGGAATTGTCTGGTTTCCTTCTCTTTTACCTGTTCTTAAAGACTCAATATCCCAGGAAACTGTAGACCCTGTCAGCCTATTATATATATATAAAAAAGTTAAACGTACATTCAGTGAATAAACCAGTAACTGTTCAGTTCAAAGTCACAACCTAGGAAATTTCAGATGGACCACTAGAGTGTGAGACTCAATTGTCATCCTATACATCCCCTTAATCCCACATCACTTTGAAGCTTTCCTACTTAGGAAGCTATCCAATTAAATAAACATTAAACTTTCCTTTTTTACAAGAGATTGTCAGAGAGGTAAACAACAGTAAATATGTGGAATCTCCATGAAGAAATGAGTTAAAGGGTTGTTGGGATTCAGAAGAAAAGTTCAAGTGTGCACAGGATCAGAGAAAGTTTGCTTACTCATCTCCATGGAAAGCTCAATATTTTCTCATGTGCTGATTGGCTGAGAGGGAAATAGGAAGGCTGTGCACTTTTCCATATCTCTTCAACATAGTTCTGGAAGTCCTTGCTAGAGCAATAAGATAATTGAAGGAGAACAAAGTATACAAGTCACAAAGTAAGAAGTCAAATCATCACTATATGTATATGATATGATATGAGTGACCCCCAAAATTCTACCAGGGAACTCCTACAGCTGATAAACACCTTTAGCAAAGTGACTTGATACAAAATTAACTGAAAAAAAAAATCAGTAGCCCTCTGGTATACAAAAGACAAAAGGCCTGAAAAGGAAATTAGGGAAACAAAAGTAATTATATTATCTAACAAGGCCATACTTCCTAAATGTAACCAGACATTTCCTCACTGGGGACTCCACTTATAAATAAATGAGCTTCCAGGGACTTGCAATTCAAATCACCAGGAAGTAGAAGAAGATGGACATAATTTTATCCTAAAGTAAATTGTTATTCTTAAAATTTGTCATTCAATACAATGATTAAAGTCCCAGAAAATTCCAAAAACTAAAGAACAGGACTGATAATCTCCTTCGTGGAAAATATGAAATATATCCATACTGGAGAGTTATTCAGCTAAGAAAATGACAACAAGATCTTTTCAGGCAAAAAAATGAAACCAGGAAAAAATCATCCTGTGTGAAGTAAGTAAAATGGAACAAAACAAATATGGTATGTATTCACTTATTAGGAGATCTCCTAATAGTGGGGGGTTAAGTTCCAATAGGCCATCTATTATGACCAAACCAATCTTCTACTAGGGAGACTGGATGGCAGTTAATTGGGTTATTGGGCCAGGACATCCTTTTGAAATTTGCAATCAACCCAGGCTGTTGTTAATATAATATGTTGCTCTCTGCCCTCAACTGATAGATCAGTGTCATGTTCTTGCTTCCAAAGGGAGGCTTCCTTCTGCATCAAATGGGATTGCATACAGAGACCCACAGTCCAATATTACACAGAGAGAGGCCTTCAAACACAAAGATCTAAATGGGATTTCCCTTTGAAATTCTCCCTCCTTTCAGAGCTCTGGAAAGCCTGCTGGAGAGGAAATAGGAAGAGTGTCATAAGGAGAGGCAATTGAGACCACAAGGAGAACAATGGCCTGAGAATCAGGCAACAGAAGATGATGATGCAGCCAGCCTGATGAGAATTGATAAGGTAGGTTCAGATAGAAGGGGGAGGAGGGCCTTCCCTATCATGGAACTAGAGAAAGGGCATAGCAGTAGATGAAGGAGCCTGGGTGGGACTGGAAGGAAGAGGAGGTGGTAGCAGAGGGGATACAAATGAAAAAAATAGTAATAAATAAATATATAAGAAAAACTGCAATCAAGGTGGTGAAGTATCAGTCTTCAGGACTGATGGCTTCTGCTTGGGGTGGTGCAAGGGTGTGGCAAGGAGGAACTCGGTTTTATTTAAGGGACATGACACTGAGACTCTGATTATGTTCCAATGAATATAAGAAAAATACATATTTCAATTGATGTATTTTAAAGAATAAAGAATTTAGTGTGACACATGGTTAGGAATTTGAATCTGGGAGCAATGAAAAAGGAATGTAATGTATATTATATGATATTTCCACAGTCAATAAAACTAATATGTCAACAACATTTACAATGACTTTTTTTTTTCAATGCAGTTTATTCAGGAACCTTGAGCAATCCTCTGACCCTGGGGAAAGCCAGCCCACAGCTTAAATAGCCTCTGGGTAGCCAACCCAGGCGTGCCACGTGGGCAATGCAGATAGGTCCACATACATGGAAGCAAGCCAGATCCTCAGCCTTAGCCAAATGTGGAATTGTTCGTGACAGAGAGCACTCACCATCGGGAAGGTGGAAGGCGGAAACCAGCTCCATCTTTAAGGCACAGCATTACGCAGCTCTCTACAGTTCCCCCTTTTTGTTTTAGACGCATCAGGCAAGAGTAGAGGTCTGATCTCTGATATTAGAAATAAATTGGGACTTTGTACCAATGTTCATTTAGGTGTCATCCACCCAAAGAGCATCAGACCCGACAGATACCTTTTTCTCAGAGGCGGGACCTGGGGTATCAACCCGCATGCAATAAGACATGCTCTTCTCTGGGACTTTTAACATGAAGAAAACATTCCGCTAAATGAAGGCAGAGTTTGACTATGTAAGGCATGCTTTCAAAGAACTCATTAGGTAGCAGAGAATCCTATCCATAAACTAGTGGTTACCCAGCTATCTCAGACACCATTAGCTCAGATGGCACCTCTGAACAAGCAGTCCTGGCACTGACACTACTTTTAGAGGATTTGTCTGGAGGACAAGAATAGAAAACACAGCTTCTCTTGGGTCATCGGTATATAACATGGACCCAATTTTTTTTTTCTGAAGGCACATTTTTAACTTTAAACCCCACGACAAGGAGGGTTCCTCACTGACCATTGAGTAGGACACAGCAGCCAATCCAGCCAGGTCAGGCAAAGCAACTGTGCTTATTGAGGTTTGCCAAAACTAGTATTGAATAGTTCCATCTGTCAAATCATTATTACCTCATTTCTCTTTTTACACTCACTGATATTTATCAATTTCAGCCAGAACAGACTCAGGGATTGTTAGGGTTCCTTCTCTTTTCTCTGCTCTTAAAGACTCAATATCCCAGGGAACCCTAGACCTTGCCTATGTATTATATCATAAGAATATGAAGGAAAATTTAGTGAATACATGGGTAACTGGTCAGTTCAAATTCACAACCTAGGAAATTTCAGATCTAAGACAATAACAGGAGACCACCTTGTCATTTGGTACATTCCCCTTATTCCTACATTACTTTTAAGCTTCTCTACTTAAGAATATTTCCAATTAAACAAAACAGTAAAGTTTCATTTCCTATCTGGCATTCTTATAAGGTAAAGAGGAGTAAAGGTGTAGCTCCTGGATAAAGGGATGAAATAAAGGCTTGTTGAGTTTCACAAGGAATAATCATGTGTGCACATGGTCAGTGATACTGAACTCTGAGGAAAGTTTGTTTAGTCACCTCCATGGAAATCTCAAGATTCTGTCAGGTGGTGATTGCCTGAGAGGCAGAATGATGAGAATGATATAATGAAAAAGGTGAAAGCCAATAAGAGTTTCAGGAGCCAGTTATTAAAAGGGACAAGTGGACAGCCTGCCTTAGAGAAAGGCTGAATAGCCCTACATGCCTCAATCTGGCAGTTGAAAGCACACAAACCAGAGATAACAGTCCCTGTGTCCAAGACTCTTAGTTCAGGAAAAGTGTCACATTATCTCTTTCAAGTGTTCATTAATAAATTCATTTGTCCTTGACATGTGACTTTAACATTATCACAGATTCCATTATTATTTGTAAAATGCACAGATATATCCTTAATCAGTGAATTATTTCTTGGAAAATGCTCCTTGTGCAAGCTCCTTGTGCTTATACTTTTACAGAGACCATCCATGATATCACTTCAGCAAGCAGTCATTGAGAGATGAAACCATTTTTTTTTTTTTTAAGTTTAAGGCCTGAACTAGCTGGGTGAGGTCCACTAATGCTCTAAGGGGAAGAACCCATCTTAGTGCATTCTTTCTCCACTCACTAGAGATACAGTTGCTAAGAAACTGCCCCATCCCTCAAGGGAGGGACAGATCATTAATGGTTTTCGGACCTTCCTATAGCCAATTAATTAAAAATGCAGTATTTTGACCAATAGATGCTTGCCAGGAAAGAATCACCACTTCATTGAACATGGTGGGAGGGACCGGAATCTTTAAATCACCCAACTATCCTGAGCATGGGGCTCTCGGCTCTCATTGCTTCGAGTGGGCGGTGTGAGCCCAAGCTGCAGTTTGTAATGATTTATAATAAAAAGAATCTCATGTGGTTTGAAATGGACTCAGCTCCTGGTGCTGGTCTTTTGGGGTATCATGATATGGGCACACCATAATTTGGGGGCTCTCCTGGATCCCCAAGACCTTGCAGGACTTGTTACCAGAGGATTGGAGGCCCAGGTAAGTGTATATTTTTTGGCCATGTTCTATGTCTCTCTTCTGTTGTTCTATGTATTTTTGAGATCTCAAGGTAATATACAGTGAGTGGCAAGGGATTTGTTGTGTCACAGTGCCCTGGCTGACATATCAGCATACCAAGGCAATGGGGGATCTTAGGAGACATTCTAAATTCCAGTGGGGCAGTGCTCCCCAATACCACTGTGAGGGACACGGAGTCTCAAATCTGTTTGATAGGTCTAGAAAGTGGGTTGCTACCACAGAGACAGGAAGTACTGGTGGAATCTGTTCTTTTGTCTCTGTGTTTCTGGTTGTCTAGCAGCTGCTAAGTGTAAAAATAAAGTGTTTAAAATGAAAGTGCTGGAGGAAGTAAGTAAAGTTTTGACTTTCTGTTTAAATGTAGATATGGCCATCATGTTTGTTTTTGACTAATCCTATGCTCTGTAGGTCCTGGTTAATATGATCAAAAGTAATTTGGTATGTTTAAAGGTTAAATTCATATTTGTTTAAAATGTATATATGTGCCTATGTGTTGATGAGGTCTATAAACACATCTGTTTAAATACCAACAATATAGGTTGCCACGTGGTATGTGATGTGCCTCACCGCCATCTTGAAGTTGCCATGTGGGCCATAATGAGACTGCCATGTCGAGATTGTCATGTGCACTGTAATGTGATCTTGATGTCCATATAGTTTGGGTCAAAAAATAAAAGGAGAGGAGGAACCTTGCTCAAATAATTTTCATTTCATTCTAGATTAATTAGTTATTTTATGTGGGTATTGGTTTTAAAAATTAAATTGTTTGGATTAGTAAATTCTGGTTTTAAAATCTAGTTTTGACTTTTAAAATTATGGTTATGCTTTGAGACTTCTACAAAAAAGGGGTACTTTATTTTGATATTGCAAAAGCAGGTTTTAGAAAATGTTTAAATGTTTAAGGCTTTAAAACATTTAAAGTTTTTCAGATAGTTTAGATACCAATGATCTTTGGTAGTCTAACAAAAAAATTGAAATAGTTTCTCAATCGTTTTGGGGAGAAAAAATTAGGTATTATATGGTCTGCAGTAATTGAAAAAAAATGCAGTATTTACAATGTATCTTGTGGAGAGCTGTTTGTTTATTAAGTTTCTTTGTTTATTGAAAAATATGTTTATATCCTGGCCCTCACCTTGAGACAGAGAAAAGAGAAAATTTCACAAAGTTCCTTAGAGTATGTTTATGTAACCTTGGACCATGTCTGCTACACAGAAGTAATTTTAGAAAAAGAGTTTAGCAGTTTCAGAACTTCTTTTGTATTACTATGACTGTTTTTGCTTTGCCTATAAAAAACAAATTGTGGACGCTGAGCTCCAGCAGGATCAAGACAGAAGGGAAAGGATTTTGATGAGAGTTTTTATGCTTTCTAAAATACAAGAGAGAGAGAGCAAGAGATATTAAAGAAAAGAATAGCTTGTCTAAAGTAAGGATGTCTGGTTAAGCCAGAAGAATGAAGCTAGGAACCTGAAGATATATAGAATGTTGCAAAAGGTTAGTGTATGTATAAATAACCAGAGGGTAAATATGATTTGAGAAAGAACTCTATTTAAAAATATGTTGTACTTCATTTAAAGGGCTGGTGATTCTGCATTGGAAATTTTCCTAGGCTCTTTTAAGGGGGAAGAATTTTGGCTGATAGGTTTGTTGTGGCCAGAATATTTCATATAATTTAAAATTGTTCTGTACTGTTTTGTTATGTGGTTGGTTCTAGGGCTTCTTTTGTTACATTGTTAGAATTTTTGGTTATTGGGGATTGTGGATGCTCCACAGTGTTTGCTATAATATCATCAGCACCTAATGGCTATGTTTTATTTTGCCAGCCACAGCCTGTGGCAACAGGTGGCTAGTGCAGGCATAGCTTGATTATTTCTTGGTTCAGAGATAAAGAGAGTAGAACCATCACAGTTTTGGCACAATCTTTGTTTAGGGCTGCCACCTGTATTCAGTTCCCTGTTTAGATGGTAAGTTCAACTTTTGTCCTTTAAGCTTTTTACTATTCAATTTTAATGCAAGATGTGCTAGCCTCTCCATAAACTGTATCTGATTAAAAGATTTGTTCTGATTTTAGTTTGGAAAGAGCAGATTTAAAGTTATGCTAAAAACTCCAGTTGGTTAAGATGTCGAGCTTTACCTAGTGTCTTTGTTTAGGTTTTTAAGGTTAAGCCTAGGATGGGTAATCATAAAGTTTGTCTATGTAGATCTACTTAAAAAATATAGTTCTAAAATATGCATGTTTGGAATATGCCAGAATTAGAGAGTATAGCATTCTGTTTTATAGTACACAGTTTAGAGCAGTTGATAAAGATAGACACAGTAACTCAGACATGCTGGCCCTCAAGCTTGTCAGAGCCCCCATAAATATGGCATTTTAGCATGTGTAAGCTTATTGTGACAGAGAGTCCCAAAATCATCGCAGTAGCTCCCCCAAGGTCTTCGAGATTTGGCTTTGCCTTTAAAATCAATAGATGATGGCAACTCTGGATTGTGATATGCTAACCACTGGGTAATACTGCCTCAACTGGCCCACTACTAGGCCCAGCCTAAACTTTGGACACCTGGAGATCCATTGTTTTACATTGCAAGAGGCAAGTTGAGGTCAATCCTCATGTTCCTATTTCCACAGAAAGATTCTCTCATTTTCTGTGCCAAATGGCTGGGCTGCCTCTGCTCATGATGCCATAAGGCCACAAGAGCCAGGTACACTTCCTAGATGATGGACTAACTAGTCATCTCTGTCATTTTGATTGGTACATAGATTGGTATATATAATTTATCCTTCTCAGGTCTCTGATCACTTTGATGGCTATGCTAAGCTAATGGTAGCTTTGCAGCTAAAGAGCAGATAGTTAGAACCGCTCATCTTTTTGGTCAGTTCATTAGATAGCTAGAATTACTGGGTACTAGATCTCATATTTAAAAAGAAAAACTGGTTTGTATTGCTCACAGAATTCATGTCAATTGCCTGTGTCTTAAGATATTTGGCTGGATAAAAAGACAAGGAGTTTAACCTTTTAAGTTATATAAATATGTGTTATAAAGATATAAAAATAATTTAAAACATATTAAAATGTGAGATACTTTAGATTCCACACCATTTCTACTGTTGTACTTATTTTATAAGATTTCAGAAGTTCAGAGTTTTGGTATTGATCTATAGAGTCCTGATAAGTTAATGGAGCATTAACAGTTTTGTTTTTTTCTTGTTTTTTTCTTTTTTTTTTTTCAGTTACCAGTTTGAGATTTAAATTTTCTATGGTAGTTTTCTAAACATGAATTTTAAGATGCTTTTCATCATACTAAAAACATCTGTTAAATGTGTATATCTGACCCAAAAGCCATAGCCTTTACTATACTATTCTTAATATCTGCCATTCTGAGGTAGACAGGATTTAAGAATATCTTAAACATATTACTTATCTTTGCCTTGTTAAGGAAAGTCAAAGCATCCAGGGTTTAGCAATAAATCCATGAATGTATTTTTGCCTAACTTTCCAGTATATACATGGAGATGGGAGCTAAAGGTAGATACTGAGTGTATGAAAAATGGCCTACCTCCATTACTGGCTGATTACCAACACCTGTGCCCACAGAAGAAGTGTTAGACTTCCAAACTGTGGACATACTTAAGTTGTTTATACAGGTTATAAAACAAACAGCTAACTGATACTCATTCAGTGGGATGCAGATTTACCTGTTACTCTCAGAATATTGTTATATTAGATTTGTTGATATGTCATTTTTCAGAGTTGTTTTTTTTTTTAAATATATATTTCCTTTTGTGTACTAAAAAATTCTGGAAATCAAAAAGTTATATTACCTGTATCTGGCATAGCTCAAGTGGATCCCAGAGGAATTTTCCCCTTGTCTTTAGATTCTTCACTTTTCCCATTTAATAGACAAATTTTAACTTCTGTCTCCAGTTTAAATTTGTCTCAGTAGATTTTCACCTGTTTGACTCTCTTCCAGGATCAGCTATGGACTGAGAGCTGAAATCTGGATTTCCTGGAAACTGACACAATTGCTCCTGGCCCCTTTGGGTGGATCAACTAACTAGAGGCTTCTGAGGACTGCCCCATTGCCCAGCCTTTGACTGGCATTTCAGACTTCCTTATCTCTGATGCCAATGGTCCTTTGTTAGCATGGAAGCAATTTCAGAAAAGGAGACCCTTGTCCCGAAATCCCACCTAGCAGGCTGAAAGGCTATGTCAAAAGGGGCTCCCTGACATTAGCTATTATCTTGGGCATCTGCTTAGCTGAAATGGCAACTATTATTGCAGCAACTGGGCGAAAACCTAGAGAAAACCTAGAGAGTAAGGATAATAATTCCCCTTGGCTTACTACCCCTATATCTTTCCTGAAGGGACTCCTACTCATTTTGATTTTTATCTTTTGGTCTTGTATTTTTAATTGCTTGATTGTTCTCATGAAAAAAATATTTGAGAGCAATACACTAATGGTACTTAGATCCCAGTGTAGAAAGGTAAATTTATGAAATACAAAGGGTCATATCTGGAAGAACCAAGATTGGGTCTTCAAATGAAGAGGGGGAATGAGAGACTAAAAGATTAAAAATCAGCACTTATTATTAAAAATTAAGGCCTGAGCAAGCTGGGTGAGGTCTAGTAATGCTCTGAGTGGAAGAATCCACATTTCCACACCCACTAGTTGCTAGAAACTGGCCCATCCTCCTAGAGAGGGACACCAGATCATTAATGGTTTGGGGATTTTCCAATTCTCAATTAATTAAAAATTCAGCATTTTGACCAATAAATGCTTGTCAGGCAGGAATCGCCCCTGCCTTGGGCATGCTGGGAGGGACCAGAATCTTTAAGTCACCCAACAATCCTCAGCAAGGGGCTCTGGGCACTCACTACTTTGGTGTTAGGGGATGAGACCCCAACTTCAGCTTGTAATGATTTCTAATAAAAAGATCGTCATGTGGTTTACAATGGACTTGGCTCTTGGTGGTGATTATTTGTGGTACCACGATTCAGGCACAACACCATATTGTTATAGTCCTTCAGCAGAACTGAGAGCTTTTCAAACTGAAGCACAAGCTTAAGGCAGACAGAGGGAGACAGAGAGAGAAAGGGAGAGAGAAAGAGATAGAGAGACAGATTCAGAAATGGAGAGACTGAGACCTACAAAAAATATATATAAAGTGACACAGACCCAGAGACAGAGAATCCAGGCTGTCTGCTCATTTTCATTGGCATATTAACCTCAAAGCACATCATCCTATAATATAACTCCAATAGGAATGATATGATCTAACAAGGCCATTACTACCAAAACTTGCCAGATGTTTGCTCAACTGGGGATTAAAGAGATGACCTTCAAAGGGAATATGCAATTCAAATCACCAGAAAGTAGAAGAAGATGGAGGGAATTCTAGGATAAAAAACATAGTTATCATGATAGTTTATCATTAAATACAATGATTAAAGTCCCAGAAATTTCCAAGATATAAAGAACAATATTGCAATATTCATTTGAAAAAAAAATGTGGAATATTTTCATAAAGAATTATTCTTCACTTAAGAAAACAACATCATAATATTTTTGGCAAATGGATGGAACCAGAAAAATCAACCTGGGTGTAATAACTAAAATGCAAAAAGAGAAATATGTTATGCTTTCACTTATGAGGAGGTATCCTAACTAGGGGAGTAAGTTCCAATAGTCAATCTGTGGTGAAAAAAACAGTCTTCCACAAGGGGGATTGGTGGCAGTTAATTAAGTTGTAGGGACTGCAAATCCTAACAAAATTTTCAAACAACCCAAGCTGTTATTAAATATGCTGCTTTCTGCCCTCAACTGATAGATCAGTGCTATGTTCTTGCATTCACAGAGATGCTTCCTTCTGTATAAAATGTGATTCCATATAAATAACCACAGTCTGATATTATGTACAAAAAGACCTTAAAAAAACACAGGTATAAATGGGATTTCCCTATGAAATTCTCCCTCCCCTAAGAGCTCTTGGAAGCCTGCAGGAGAGGAGGCAGAAAGAGTGTCATAAATTGAGGGAATTGAGGACACAAGGAGAAAAATGCCATGAGAATCAGACTGCAGAGGAAAATGATGTAGCCAACCTTGATGAGACCTGAGAAGCTAAGGTCTTCTATTAGAAGAGGGAGGAGGACCTCCTCTATCATGGAACCAGAGAAAGGGCATAGGAGGAGGGTGGGTAGGACTGGAAGGAGAAGAAGAAGAGGGCAGCAGTGGGGATACAAACTGACCAAATCATAACAAATAAATATATAAGAAAAATCTGTGAACAAGGTGATGAAGTATAAAGCCCTTCAAGGCCAAAAGGCTTCTTCTTGGGGGTGGTACCATGGTGAGGTGAGCATGAACTCAGTTTTCTTTAAGGGATTTGGCACTGAGACTCTGATCATGATCCAATGAGTATATGATAATTATTATATTCACAGACTTCAATTCCTGAATTTTAAAGAAAAAAAAAATTAGTGTGACACATGGGTAGTAATTTGAACCTGGGAGCAATGGAAAGTTAGTGCAATGTATATTATTTGAAATTCCCACATAATCAATAAAAATAATATGATGACAACTTTTAAAATGACTTTTAACAGGGAGAAGAGATTCCGCTAAAGTAGGGCAAAATTTAAATATGTAAGGCATGTTTTCCATGAACTCATTATGTAGCAGGATAACTTAGCCATGAACTAGTGTTTACCCACCTATCTCAGATACCAGGACCTCAGGTTGCACCTCTGAACATGCAGTCCTGGCTCCAACACTATGTTTATAGGTTATGTCTGGAGGACCACAGAAAGAAACACTGCTGCTCTTGTATCTTAGGCATATAAAATGGACCAATTACTCTTTCCTGAAGACCCAGTTTTAACTGCAAAACCTTAGGACCAGGAGGATTGTTCACTGACCACAAGAGAGTAGCACACAGCTACAGATCCAGCCAGGTCAGCAAAGGCAACCCAGCTCATAGAGGGTTGGCAACACTAATGTGGAACAGCACCAACTGTAAAAAAGTTAATTGCCCCACAGTTCTCAAATTACATACATTAAGCTTTTGCTCTTTCAGCCAGACATGGCCCAGGAATTGTCCTGTTTCCTTCTCATTGCCCTGTTTCTAAGGAATCAATGCCACAGGGAAACCTTGACCCTACCAGCCTATTATTCAATAAGAATATAAGGGGACATTAATGAGTATGTGAGTAACTTCTCAGTTGAAAGTCACAACCTAGGAAATTTCAGATCCAAGACCACAGTAGGAGACCACCTTATCATTTGATACATTCCACTTAATCCCACATCACTTTGAAGTTCTTGTACTTAGGATGGTGATAGTTCTTTTTTCTACCTGACATTGTCTCAAAGGTAAACAGGAGTAAAGGAGTGTGATCTGGATAAAGGGATGAGATAAAGGCTTGTTGGGTTTCACAAAAAAAAGTCATATGTGAACAGGATCAAAGATACAGGACAGTGACAAAAGTTTATTTACTCATCTCCATGGAAACCACAAGATTTTCTCATGTGCTGATTGGCTGAGAGTTAAAGTGATGTCATGCAACAAGTCAAAGGCAGTATGAGTTTCAAAAGCCAGACATAAAAAGGGCCAAGTGGATAGCCTGCCTGACAGAAAAGCTGAGCTACTACATGTCTCAATCATGACAGCAGAATGTACACAACCCAGAGATGTCAGTTCCCGTGTCCAAGACTCTTATTTAAGGAAAAGTGTCATATTTCTTTCAAGTGGTCATTAATAAAGACACATGTACTTTACATGTGACTATCACATTATACCAGGTTCCATTATTGTTTGTTAAATGCACAGATATATCCTCAGTCAGTGAGTTAATTACTGGGAAATTGCTGCATTAACAATGCAAATCTTTGAACAAAAAGGGTTTATTGGGACTTTGCTTAAATTTTCACAAAGATTATCCCTGATGTCACATAAGCAGGCAGTCATCTTATTGTAGCCTTCAGCAGAACTTTGAGATTTTCATACTGAATCACAAGTGGCAGACAGATAAAAGGGAATCTGAGAGAGACAGAAAGAGAAAAACCTAGAGGGAAAGATTTAGAAATAACAAGACTAAGACCAACAGGATCAACGATATAAAGTGACAGAGACTGAGAGACAGAGACTCCATTCAGTATGGTCACTATCATTTGCATATCATTATCAAAACACACCCTCCTACAATATAACTCCAATATGAATTATATAATCTAACAAGGCTATAACTCCCAACCCTTCCCAGATATTTCATTAGTAGTGACTCCACACATAAATACATGAGCTTCAAGCAGACATGGCAATTCAAATCACTAGGAAGTGGAAGAAGTTGGAGGGACTTATAGGTTAAAGGAACATAGTTATCCTGGTATTTTGTCATTCAATACATTGAATAGAGTACCAACAACTTAAAGGACTAAAGAGCAGGACTGACAATCTCACTTGGGAAAAATGTGGAATATTTCCATAATGAAGTATTATTCAGCTAAGAAAATAACATCATGGGAGAATGAGGGAAAGATGTAAGCATCGGAATGACTCTCCTTCTGACCAGCAGCACAGCAGGATCAGCACAGTGACCAGCAGTCAGAACTCACAAAACATAAGGCCATAAAACACAAGTGATTGTGTTTCCCAGGTGAGGGGATACCCCACGGTGGGGTATTCAATCAGCTTTAACTCACCCAGCTAAACCACAGAAGAGATCCTGGTTCTGCCATGTGCTTGGTCACCAGCCCAGATCCACAAGTCAGCGTGCTCTGATCACTGCCACAGACAGAACTGTGAGCACCACGACATCAGAGACTGAGATTTCTATTTAAGAAATAACCCCATGGTGCAGAAAACAATTGGGACCAACCTTAGGTCACCCAGACATCCCCTGGAAAAGACTCAGGTTCCACGGGTGCCAAGGAGCCAGCCCAGTGCCAGAGCCAGGGACCCAGGTGCTGGCACAGAGCCCTGCCTGAATGCCCCCAGATAGAACTGTGGGCCCCAGAGGACCACAGACTGAGTTCCTCTGTCAAGTGCAAACCCACAGAGAGGGGAACAGCTGGTCTGATCTCAGAGCACTCTGCTGATACCACAACCACAAAAGGGTCTCAGGAAGTTACCCAGTTTCAGCAGACATCCAGGCACCCAATCACCCAAAAGGCAGAAAGGCAGAGCCTCATATGTCTGTGCGTGCAGGATCTACTTGCCATCACAGACAGAAAGGCTATCCCTAAAGCAAAGATTAGGTGTCCCTGTCAGGAGGAATCCTCACAGCGGGGGGATCATCAGGTCCAACCCTCAGGACACCCAGGTCCAAAAGACTTTCTAGACTCTAGGCTCTAGCCTTCTACTGCAGTCATGAGCCCTGTGGTCACCTGCCATTATTGAGTACCAAGACACTAGAGCACACAGCTTCATCCTCAGACCTACAAAAGCCAGAGAGCCATTACAGCAGCCCTCAGGTACTGTGCCAAGGATCAACCAGTTATCCCTAGCTAGACTGACAAAACTGGGAATCCCTGGTTTTTCAAGAGGGCTGCAACCAAAAATTACACATTAAGAGCAAGAACTACTGCTCACTAAACTCAGAGCAAAAAACCCAGCAGCAGGACAGCCATCACCAGGACCTCTGCTGATGAGAGGAGAGCCTTCCTGAATACCACAGTTACCACACAGGTCCACACATCGGAAATGAACTGTGACAATTCCTGAGAAGCACCACCATTCACTTGACTATACCCAAAAAGCAGAGGAGAACTTCAAAACCCTGCCAAGTGGATTCTCCCTGCCCCAGGACTCAGCAAGTACCAGAAATTAACAGACAACACCTGAGACAGACAGATGGGTAGAGGCCAGCAAAAAAGCACAACCAACAAAAAGCAAAACAACATGGCATCCCCAGAACCCAGTTATCCAGGGGCAATTAGCCCTGGACAGCCTAACATAAGTGAAATTCAATAAGATGACCTTACATCTATGCTTATGAAGAGGTTAATGGAGGAAGTAATGTGTAAAGAATTAGGGGAAGATAAAATAAAACAGATTATGGTCATCCATAAGAAATACAGGAAGATGCAGCCAAACAGTTTGTGTCACTGAAATAAAAAAAAAAAAGAGGAACGTTCAAACAAGCAGATGAAGGAATTGAAGGAAAAACAGGAAAATACAGTCAGACAGGTAAGAATATCAACAAAATGTTTCAAGATCTGAAGATAGAATTGGAAAAATTAAAGAAAACACAAACGGAGTATGTCATGAAGAAGGAGAATCTAGGAAAGAAAACAAGAACTACAGAGGAGAGCATAATCAACAGACTACAAGAGATGGAAGAAAGAATCTCAGGTATGGAAGATACAATGGAAGAAATCGATGTATCTGTCGAAGAAAATAATAATTCTAAAAAAATCCCAACACAAACCATCCAAGAAATACAAGACAACATAAAAAGACAAAACCTAAGAATAATAGGAATAGAGGAAAAAGAAGATTCACTCCTCCAAGGACCAGAAAATATTTTCAACAAAATCATTGAAGAAAATTTCCCCAACTTAAAGAAGAGGCCTATAAGAATATAAGAGGCCTACAGAACACCTAATAAATTAGACCAGAAAGGAAAATCCTCCCATCACATAATAATCAAAACAGTAAGTATACAGACCAAAGAAAAAATACAAAAAGCTGCAAGGGAAAAAATCCAAGTAATGTATAATTGCAAACCCATCAGAATCACACCTGACTTCTCAACAGAAACTATGAAAGCCAGAAGAGCCTGGATGGATATCAGGCAGACTCTAAGAGAACACAGATGTCAGCCTAGGCTACTGTACCCAGCAAAACTCTCAGTCCTCATAGATGGAGAAAACAAGATATTCAAAGACAAATACAAATTTCAACAATACCTACACACAAATCCAGTGTTATAGAAGATACTAGAGGGAAAAATACAACCCAAGAAAACTAACTACATTCAAGATATTACAGGAAATAAATAACCTCACTAAAGCAAAACAAAATGTAGCCAAACACACAAACATACTGCCATGGCCAACATCTATATCAAAGGATCTAACAGACACTGCTAATTAATCCCCCTCAACATCAATGGATTCAATTCTCCAATTAAAAGACACAGACTAATAGAATGAATGGGTAAACAAGACACAACAATCCGTTGCATACAAGAAACACACCTAAATCACAAAGATAGATATTACTTGAGAGTAAAGGGCTGGAAGACAGTTTTCCAAGCAACTGGACCCAAGAAGCAAGCAGGAGTAGCCATCCTAATATCTAATAAAGTAGATTTTTAACCAAAATGGATCAAAAGAGATAGAGAAGGACATTTCATATTCACCAAGGGAAAACTCCACCCGGAAGATATCACAATCATGAACATCTAGGCCCAAAATGCAAGGGCACCCACATTTGTAAAAGGAACTTTTAATAAAACGTAAATCACACATAGACCTCCACACATTAAAAGTGGGAGGCTTCTACACCCCACTCTCAACAAAGGACAGGTCAACAAAACGGAAATTAAACCAAGAAACAATAAATCTGACAGAGGTCATGAATCAAATGGACCTCACGGACATGTACAGAACCTTTCACCCAAACTCAAAGGAATTTTCCTTCTCAGCACGTCATGAAACCTTCTCCAGAGTAGAACATATATTTGGTCAACAAGCAAGCCTCAACAGATACAAGAAGATTGAAATACTCCCTTATGTCCTGTCTGATCACCATGGACTAAAACTGGATCTCAATGACAAAAATAGCAAAAGGACTACACACACAAGAAACTGGACAACGTGATACTAAATGACAACTGGGTCAGAGAAGAAATAAAGACAGAAATTGAAGATTTCCTAGAATTCTATGAAAATAAAAGGATAATATACCCAAACTTATGGGACAGATTAAAAGAAGTGATAAGAGGAAAGTTCATAGTCCTAAGTTCCTTCAAAGAAGAAACTCTAGACAGTGCCCTCAAGCAACTTAATGGCTCACTTAAAAACCCTAGAAAAAGAAGAAGCAGACACATTAAAGAGGAGTAGACAGCTGGAAATAATCAAACTCAGGGCTGAAATCAGTTAATTAGAAATAAAACAATTTAAAGAATCAATGAAACCAAGATCTGGTTCGTTGAGAAAATCAACAAGATAGATAAACCCTTAGCCAAACTAACTAAAAGGCAGAGAGAAACTAACTATCCACATCAACAAAATCAGAAACAAAAAGGGGGACAGAACCAGAGACACTGATGGAATCCAAACAATAATTAGGTCTTACATCCAAAGAATATATGTCAAAAAATTTGAAAATCTAAATGAAATGGACAATTTTCTTGACCGATCCTACATGCCAAAGCTGAATCAAGAACAGGTAAATACACTAAATAGTCCTATATCCCCTAAGGAAATAGAACCTGTCATCAAAAGTCTACCATGCAAAATAACCCCAGGAACAGATGGTTTCAGTGTAGCATTCTACCAGACCATCAAAGAATTAACTCCAATTCTCTTCAAACTATTCAGAAAAATAGAAAGAGAAGGAACACTACCAAATTCATTCTATGAAGCCACAGTCATCTTGGTGCCTAAATGTCACAAAGACACAACAAAGAAAGAGAATTTCAGGCCAATCTCCCTCATGAACATTGATGCAAAAATCCTCAACAAAACCCTTGCACACCGAATCCAAGAACACATCAATGATATTATCCACTATGACCAAGTAGGCTTCATTGCAGACATGCAAGGGTAGTTCAAAATATGGAAGTCCATCAATGTGATCCACCACATAAACAAACTGATGTTTAAAGTATTGGAGAGATCAGGGATATAAGGCACATACCTGAACATAGTAAAGGTGATATAGAGTAAGCCTATAGCCAACATCAAACTCAATGAAGAGAAACTTAAATCATTCCCACTGAAATCAGGGACAAGGCAATGTTGTCCACTCTCTCCCTATCTCTTCTATATTGTTCTTGAAGTCCTTGCTAGAGCAATAAGACAGTTGAAGGAGATCAAGGGGATACAGATGGGAAAGGAAGACTCTGATTCTCTGATTTATTTGGTTAGGGTTATACCAAGGTACTTTATGTCCTCTGTTGGTAATTTCTTTTTCAGCCCTTCTGTCTTTTGTATACAGGAGGGCTATTTTTTGTTGTTGTTGCTGTTAATTTTATAACCTGCCACTTTGCTGAACGTGTTTATCAGCTACAGGAGTTCTTTGGTAGAATTTTTAGGGTCACTCAGGTATACTATCATATCATCTGCAAATAGTGATGATTTGACTTCTTCCTTTCCAATTCATATCCCCTTGATCTCCTTCAACTGTGTTATTGCTCTAGCAAGGACTTCCAAAACTATGTTGAAGAGATATGGAGATATGCATTGCCTTGTCCCTGATTTCACTGGGATTGATTTAAGTTTTTCTATATTGAGTTTGATGTTAGCTACAGGCTTGCTGTATATTGCCTTTACTATGTTTAGATAAGTGCATTGTATCCCTGATCTGTCCAATACTTTAAACATGAATGGATGGTGGATTTTGTCAAATGCTTTTTCAGCATCTATTACATGTTTCTTTTTTCAGTTTGTTAATATGGTGGATCACATTGATGGATTTCCATATATTGAACCTGCCCTGCATACCTGGGATGAAGCATACTTGAGCATAGTAGATGATGTCTTTGATGTGTTCTTGTATTTGTTTTGGAAGTATTTTGTGAGTATTTTTGCATCAATGTTCATGAGGGAGATTGGCCTGAAATTCTCTTTCTTTGTTGGGTCTTTGTGAGGTTTAGGTACCAAGGTGATTGTGGCTTCATAGAATGAGTTTTGTAGTGTTCCTTCTGTTTCTATGTTTTGGAATAGTTTGAAGAGAATTGGAGTTAATTCTTCTTTGATGGTCTGGTAGAATGCTACACTGAAAGCACTGGTCCTGGGTTTTTTGTTTGTTTGTTTGTTTGTTGTTTTGTTTTGGATGGTAGACTTTTGATGACAGCTTCTATTCCCTTAGGGAATATAGGACTATTTAATGGATTTACCTGTTCTTGATTCAGCTTTGGCATGTCCATTTCATTTAGATTTTCATTTGTGGCATATAGTCTTTGGATGTAAGACCTAATTATTGTTTGGATTTCATTAGTGTCTCTGGTTCTGTCCCCCTTTTTGTTTCTGATTTTGTTGATATGGATAGTTTCTCTCTGCCTTTTAGGTAGTTTGGCTAAGGGTTTGTCTATCTTGTTGATTTTCTCAAAGAACCAGCTCTTGGTTTCATTGATTATTTGAATTGTTTTATTTGTTTCTGATTTATATAATTCAGCCCCGAGTTTGATTATTTCCAGCTGTCTACTCCTTTTTTGGTGTATCTGCTTCTTCTTTTTCTAGTGTTTTTAGTGTGAGCCATTAAGTTGCTTGAATGAGGTGGCTCAAATTTCTTCTTGAAAGTACTTAGTGCTAAGAACTTTTCTCTTAGCACTGCTTTCAATTTGTCCCACAAGTTTGGGTATGTTGTGCCTTCATTTTCATTGAATTCTAGGAAGAATTTAATTTCTTTTTTATTTCTTCCCTGACCCAGTTGTCATTTTGTAGTGAGTTGTTCAGTTTCCAAGCATGTGTAGGCTTTTTGCTATTTCAGTTTTTGTTGAGGTCAGCCTTTACTCCACTGTGATCAGATAAGACATAAGGGATTATTTCAATCTTCTTGTATCTGTTGAGGCTTGCTTTGTGACAAACTATATATTGTATTTTGGAGAAGGTTCCATGAGATGCTGAGAAGAAGGTCTTTTTTTGTGCTTGGGTGTAAGATTCTGTAAATGTCTGTTAGGTTTATTCAATTCATGACCTCTGTTAGAGGCATTGTTTCTTTGTTTAATATCTGTTTTGTTGATCTGTCCTTTGTTGATAGTGGGGTGTTGAAGTCTCCCACTATTAGTGTGTGGGGATCTATGTGTGGTTTATGTTTTATCACTGTTTCTTTTACAAACATAGGTGACCTTTTATTTGGGGCATAAATGAACAGAATTGTGATGTATTCCTGATAGAATTTTCCCTTGATGTGTATGAAGTGTCCTTCCCTATCTCTTTTGAATAATTTTGGTTGAAAGACTATTTTATCAAATACTAGAATGACTATTCCTGCTTGCTTCTTGGTCCATTTTCTTGGAAAGCTGTCTTCCAGCCCTTTACCCTCAGGTAATATCTATCTTTGTGGCTTAGGTGTGCTTATTGCATGTGACACATTGCTGGGTCTTGTTTACCCATCCATTCTGTTAGTCTGTGTCTTTTTATTGGAGAATTGAGTCCATTGATGTTGAGAGAGATTAATGTGCAGTGGCTGTTAGAGCCATTGATTTTGATGTTGTCTGTGGTAGTAAGTTTGTGTGCTTGTTTGCTTTTTGTTGTGTAGAGAAGTTAATTCTTTCCTATGTTTTCTTGAAAGTAGCTAGGTTTCTTGGGTTGTATTTTTCCTTCTATTGTCTTCTGTAACACTGGAATTGTGTGTAGGTATTGTTGAAATTTGTTTTTGTCATTTAATAACTTGTTTTCTCAGTCTGTGAGGAGTGAGAGTTTTTATGAGTATCATAGCCTGGGTTGACTTCTGTGTTCTCTTAGGGCCTGCATGTTTTCAAACAGGCCCTTCTGGCTTTAGTAGTCTCTGTTGAGAAGTCAGGTGTGATTCTGATGGCTTTTCCATTTTATGTTATTTGGACTTTTTCCCTTGCATTTGTTAGTATTTTTTCTTTGTTCTGTATACTTACTGTTTAGATTATTTTGTGGGGGGAGAATTTTTTTTTCTGGTCTAATTTATTGGGTCTTTCTGTAGGCCTCGTGTATTCTTATTGGCCTCTCCTTTAAGTTGGGGAAATTTTCTTCAATGATTTTTTGAAAATATTTTCTGGGCCTTGGTGCAGGGAATCTTCTTTTTCCTCTATTCCTCTTATTCTTAGGTTTTGTCTTTTTATGTTGTCTTGAATTTCTTGGACGGTCTGTGTTAGGAATTTTTTAGATTTAACATTTTCTTTGATGGATACATCTATTTCTTCCATTGTATCTTCCACACCTGAGATTCTTTCTTCTGTCTTTTGTAGTCTATTGATTATGCTAACCTCTGTAGTTCTTGTTTTCTTCCCTAAGTTCTTTCTCTTCATGATTTCCTCCATTTGTGTTTTCTTTAATTTCTCCAATTCTATCTTCATATCTTGAGCTGTTTTGTTGATTTCCTTCACCTGTCTGACAGTATTTTCCTGTTTTTCCTTCAGTTCCTTCAATTTTTTGTTTGAATAATCCTGTGTTTCTTTTATTTCTTTCAGTGATTTAATTATTTCCTCTCTAAAGTTCACAAATTGTTTGGCTGCAACTTCTTTTTCTTTATGTATGGCCATAATGTGTTTTTTCTTTATCTTCTATTTCTTTACGGATGGCCATAATCTGTTTTTATCATCTTCTATTTCTTTTGCATGGCCATAATCTGTTTGGGTTTATCTTCCTCTAGGTCTTTATGCATTTTATTTGTTTCCTCTGTTATACTCTTCATGAGCAATGATGTTCAGTTATCTTTTGAAGTTCAATTTTGCTGGGGTGGGCAGGGCTACTTGCCCCTGGATAACTGGTTTCTGTAGATGCTATATTGCTCTATCGTTTGTTGGTTGAGCATTTATGCTGGCCTCTACCCATTGGGATATCTTAGGTGTTTGGAGTTAGTTTCTGGTGGTTTCTGAAATCCTGTGGTGGAGAGAAACCCCTTGGCAGGAATATGGTTTTTCCTGAAGGAATCCTCCTCAACTTCTTGGCTATGATCACTGTATGGTGGGTGTTTTTCAGGAGTTGCCACAGCTCAATTCAGGGTAGAGACCTGAGTGGTAACTGTGGTCCTTGTTAGTCGAGGGGGCTCTCCTCTCTCCCAGACATGTCCTGGAGACAGCTGCCCTGCTTCTTTGTTTGTTGCTGTAAATTTAGTGAGCTGCTGCTGTAACCTGGATGTACCACAGTGGTTTTGTCATTTTGTTAGGGATAACTGTTTGCCCCTTGGAGCAGTATCTGGTGGTTGATCTTGGGGATCTGGAGCTTCTGTAGGTCTGAGGTTGGGCCTCTGTGCCCCAGTACCCGCACAGTAAGTACACACAGGTGAGTACTGTGCTCTTGTTAGCAGCAACCTAGCTGGTGCATAGCAGGTCCCTGGGTTGGGCAGGTCTCCGGGACCTTTTCCAGGGATATACTGTTTTGCCTATATTGGTCCCATTTGCTTTGTACCCTGTGAGGATTTCTCCTGACAGGGACTCCAAGTCTCTGGTGTCCTGGGGTGCACAGTTATGTCTGTGAGGAATAGTTGGTAGAGAGCAGGTCTTTGGGCTAGCAGCATGTACGTGCTTCTCTGTGGGAACTTTTCAAGGGATATACTGGATGACTGAATTCGAGTCCCTATTTCATTCCTTCCTTGTGAGGTTTACTCCCAACAGGGACTCTCAGTGTCTGCTGCCCTGGGGCACACAGCTCTGTCTGTGATGGAGAGCTGGGTGCACAGCAAGTCTCTGTGTTAGTGGCTGGAGCCCTGTTCAGTGATGGTTGCTTGCACCTGCCATTCTGCAAGACCTTTTCCAGAGAAAGACTGGGTGAACCATGGCCAGTAACATTTCCTTTGTCTCACAAATGGGACTCCCAGTCTCTGGTGGTTTTGTGCCCACTGTTCAGCCTGGGAAGGTGATCAGGACATGCAGGCATGTAGCTCAGTTCTGGTGACCTAGTGCCTGCTCGACCTGGAATCTCTTCTGTGTTCTGGATGTGTGACCTGAGAGTGGACCCGACTGATTCCCATGATGTGGGGATTTCATTTCACCTGCAAACATGATCACTGTTGTTTTATGGCCCAGTCTCTTAGTCACCATATGGAAAATGCTGTCCTGCTCCTCAGATGCAGTATTCTCCTGTCTCTGCCATCTTGTCCTTCTCTATTATTATTTGTTAAATGCACAGATATGTCCTCAGTCACTGAATTACTTACTGTGAAAAAGCTCCCTGACAAAGGCAACTATTTGAACAAAAAGTGTTTTCTTGGGACCTTACTGGTATTTTAACACAGACCATCCATGATGTCATCTCAGCAAGTAGTAATCTTGTTTCAGTCCTTCAGCAGAATTAAGAGATGGTCATACTGAATCACATGCAACAATGAAGGGAGAGGGAGAATGATATAGTTGGAGAGAGAAAGAGCTAGAAAGATAGATTCAGAAATAGAGAGACCAAGAATGAAAGAAACAAAGATATAAAGTAACAGAGACCAAGAGACAGAGATTCCATTGTGTGTGATAACTTTTTTGGCATTTCAACCTCAAAGCACACCCTCCTAAAATTTAACTCCAATAGAAATAATATTATCTATCAAGGCCATACCACTTAACCCTTCCCTGCCATTTCTTTACTGGGGAATATACATGTAAATAGAGAGCTTCAAGGAGACATAGCCATTCAAAGCATCAGGAAGTGGAAGAAAATGTTGGGACTTCCAGGCTAAAAGAACATTGTCATACAAAAAATGATTAAATCCCCAGCAAATTCTAAGGTGTAAAGAAAAGTACTGATAATCTCCTTTGAGGAAAATAGGGAATATTTCCAAAACAGTATTATTCTTTTAAGAAAATGACATCAAGATAATTCAGACAAATTGATGGAATAGGTGAAGTAACTACAATGTAGAAAGACAAATATAGTGTGTATTCATTTATTAGATGGTCTCCTAATAATGGGGGATAAAGCTTTAATAGGCTAACTATTGTCACCAAACCAGATTTCCACTAGGGAGATTGGGTGGCTGTTAATTGAATTGTTGGGCAAGGGCATCCTATGGAAATTTTCAAGCAACCCAGGTTGCTGTTATTAAAATATGTTGCTCTCTACCCTCAACTGATAGATTGTGCCATGCTCTTGGATCCACAAGAGACTCCCTTCTGCATCAAATGGGATTACGCACAGAGACCCACAGACTGATATTATGCACAAAGGGAGACCTTAAAACACCCAGCTCTAAATGGGATTTCCCTATGAAATTCTCCCTCCTTTCAGAGCTCTGGGATGCCTGCAGGAGAGAAGGCAGGAAGAGTGTCGTAAGTAGAGGCAATTGAAGACACAAGGAGAACAATTCCCTGAGAATCAGGCTGCAGATGAAGATGATGAAGCCAGCTTTGATGAGACTTGATAAACTAGGGTCAGTTAGAAGGGTAGAAGGACCTCCCGTGTCAGGGAACTAGAGAAAGGGTATAAAAGGGAAGGGTGGTGGTAGTGGGGAGAAGAGGGAGTGGGAAGCAGAATGGATACAAAATGAAAAAAAATCATAATAAATAGATAAGAAAAACTATGATCAAGGTAATGATTTATAAGGCTCTTCAGGCCTGATGGCTTCTCCTTGGGGGTAGTGCAAGGGTACAACAAGGATGAATTTAGTTTAGTTTTTTTTTTAAAGGAAATTGAAACTAATACTCTGATCATGTTCCAATGGGAAGATGAACAATGCATACTTCAATTGATGTATTTTAAAGATAAATATTTTAGTGTAACTCATGGTAGGAATTTGAATCTGGGAGCAATGGAAAAGGATTGTAATATATAATATATGATATCTCGACATAATCAATAAAAATAATACATTAACAACTTTTACAATGACTTTTATCATGGAGAAAATATTCCATTAAAGGAGGGCAAAGTTTGACATTGTAATCATGCTTTCCAGGAACTCATTATGTGGCAGAGAATCCTACCCAAGAACTAGTGTTTACCATGCTACCTCAGACCCTATGAGCTCAGGTTGCACCTCTGAATGAGCAGTCCTGGCATTCACACTACCTTTTGAGAATTTGTCTGGAAGACCACAACAGTAAACTCAGCTGCTTTTATGTCCTAGGTATATAACACTGACCCATTTCTCTGTCCTGATGGCAGAATTTTAACTGTAAATCCCAGAACAGGAGGAATGCTCACTGTGCACTTTGTAGGACACAGCTGCCAATCCATCCAGATCACCCAAGGCAACCTTGTTCATAGGTTTGGCAAAACTCCTGTGGAACAGCACCAGCTCTGAAAAAATATGTTGCCTCTTAGTTCTCTTTTTACATTCATGTCTTTCAGACAGACCAGTCAAGGGAATTGTCTGGTTTCCTTCTCTTTCCCTTGCTCTTAAATATTCAATAATTCAGGGAACCCTAGACCCTGGTAGCCTATTATATCAATAAGAATGTGAAGATACATTTAGTGAGTAAAGGAGTAACTGCACAGTTCAAACTCAAAACGTAGGATATTTCAGATCCAACATCACAGTAGGGGCTCACGTTGTCATTCCGTACTTTCTCCTTAATCCCACATTACATTTTAGAATCCCTACTTAGGAAGCTGTCCAAATAAATAAACATTAAAGTTTTATGTTGTACCTGACTTTGTCACAGAGGTAAACAGGAATAAATGTGTGGGATCTGGATAAAAGGAAGAGATAAAAAACTTGTTGGGTTTCACAATTAAAGTCACCTGTGCACAGGACCAGATATACTGGACACTGAGGAAAGTTAGTTTACTCATCACCATGGAAACCTCAAGAGTCTCTCAGGTGTTGATTGCCTGAGAGGGGGAATGATGTCACAAAACTGGTGAAAGCCAGAAAGAGTTTGTGGAGCCAGTTATTAATAGGACCAAGTGGACAGCCTGCTTGAGAGAAAGGCTAAGCCACCCTACATGTCTCAATCTGCGAAACTGAAAGCATAACCCAGAGATGTCAGTTCCTGTGTCCAAGACTTTTAGCTCAGGAAAAGTGTCACATATTTTTTTTAGTTGGTCATTAATAAAGTCAAGTGTCCTTCATATGTGACTTTCATATTATCTCAGATTCCATTATTATTTGTTAAATGTACAGATATGTTCTCAGTCACTGAATTACTTACTTGGAAAATGTTCCCTTACCAAGGCATTTCTTTGAACAAAAAGCATTTCATTGGGACCTTGTCTACATTTTTAGGGAGACCATCCAGGATATCACATCTGCATTAATTTATCTTGTTGTAGTCCTTCTGGAGAAATGAGATCCTTTGCTACTGAACCAAAATTGTCAATGAAGAGAGAGGGAGATTGATAGAGACAGAGAGAGAAAGAGGTAAAGAGAGAGATTCAGAAATAGAAAGAGCAACACTGGTAGAAATAAAGATATAAAGTGCAGAAACTGAGAGGCAGAGACTTCATTCTGTCTGGTAACTTTCATTGGCACATCAACCTCACAACACATCCTACTATAATATAACACCAATATGAATTGTATTATCTAACAAGGCCATACCTTCTACTACTTCCCAGACATTTCCTCAACAGAGATTCAGCATGTAAACAGATGAGCTTCACATGGGCATTGCAATTCAAATCATCAGGAAGTGGAAGATGGAGAGACTTCTAGACTAACAGAACATATTTATCCTGATAGTTTGTCATTCAATATAGTGATTATTATCCCAGAAAATTCTAAGGACTAAAGAACAGGACTGACAATCTTCTTTGGGGAAAATTTGGAATATTTCCATAACATAGTTTCTTCAGGTAAGAAACAACAAGGTATTTTCAGGCAAATGGATAGAATCAGGAAAAACTATCCAGGATGAAGAAACTAAAATGCAGAAAGACAATTATGTTATGTATTCATTTATTTTGAGGTCTCCTAATAGGGGTAGATAAATTTCTACTAGGCCATCTATTTTGAACAAACCTGTCTTCAACTAAGGTGATTGGGTGGCAGTTAATTGAGTTGGTGCCAGGGCATCCTACAGAATTTTTAAAGCAACCCAGGCTGTTGTTACTAAAATATGTTGCTCTCTGCCCACAACTGATAGATCAATACCATGTTTTTGGATCCAGAGAGATACTTCCTTCTAAATCAAATGGGATTGCATACAGAGACCCACAATCCAATAGTATGCAGAGAGATAGAGAGAGACCTTAAAACACCCAGCCCTAAATGGGATTTCATTATGAAATTCTCCCTCATGTCAGAGCTCTAGGAAGCCTGCAGAAGATGATGCAGGAAGACTGTCATAAGTAGAGAGAATTGAGGACAGAAAGAGAAAAATATCTTGAGAATCAGAACACAGAAGACAATGCAGTCATTCTTTATGAGACCTGATTAGCTAGTGTCAGATAACAGGGGGAATACACCCTTGCCTTTCAGCAAACTAGAGAAAGGATATTAGGGGTAGAAGAATGAGGATAGGTGGGACTGGAAGGGGAAGAGGGACTTTGCCGCAGAGGGTATAGAAATCATAATAAATAAATAAATTCATAAGAAAACCTGTGATCAAGGGGATGAATTATTGAGCTCTTTATTACTGATGGCTTCTTATTGGGGGTGGTGCCAGGGTGTGGCAAGGATATACTCAGTTTACTTTAAGGGACTTGGCACTAAGACTCTAATCATGTTCCAATGTGTATATGAACAACACATAATTGAACTGATGTATTTTAAAGAAAAAAATTAATATGAAACATGGGTAGGAATTTGAACATGGGAGCAATGGAAAAGGAGTGTAATGTAGATTATATGAATTTACCACATAATTAATAAAAAATAATATGTTCAAACTTTTACAATCTAGCTGAGAATCCTAGCTATGATCTAGTGATTATCCAGCTACCTCTGACTTCAAGAGCTCAGTTGGCACCTCTGAAATAACAGTCTTGTCACTAAAACTACATTTAGAGTGTTTGTCTGGAGGACCACAAGAAGAATCACAGCTGCTATTTTTTCCTAGGCATATAACACTGACACATTTCACTCTCCTGAAGGCCCAGTTTTATATGTAAATGCCAGAACAGGAGGGTACCTCACTGACTTCTGAGTAGGACATAGCTGCCCATCCACCATGGTCAGCCAAGGCAACCCTGCTCATAGAGGTTTGGCAACAGGAGTGTGGAGCAGAACCAGCTGTCAAATATTTCATTTTCCCCATTTCTCCTTTTACACTGACTGGTTTTTGATTGAGCCAAACCAATCCCAGAAATTGTCTGGTTTCTGAAAGGGTCTGGTAATTGCAAATCTGCCTCCTGGCTTTGGCAAATGTGTATGCCATCTAAGTTCCATTTCTCAGAGTCTGTCCTTGGAATTGTATGGTTTCTTTCTATTTTGCTTGTTCTTAAAGACTCAATACCCAAGGTAACTGTAGACACTGCCTACCTTCACAACCATATCAAAAAGGTTGTGAAGGTACATTTAGTGAGTACACGAGTAACTGCTCAGTTCAAAATCATAACCTAGGAAATTTCAAATCCAAGACCACAGTAGGAGACCACCTTGTCATTCGGTACCTTCCCCTTTATCCCAATCACTTTGAAGCTTACCTACTTAGGAAGCTGTCCAATAAAATAAACAGTAAATTTGTATTTCCTACCTGACATTGTGACAGACATAACAGGTGTAAAGTTGTGGGATCTGGATAAAATCTGGATAAAAAGGACGAGATTAAGGATTCTTGGGTTTCACCAGAAAAAAACCTCAACTGATTAATCAGTGCTATGTTCTTGTATCCACAAAGATGCCTCAGTCTGCATCAAATAGGATTGCATAGAGAGTCCCACAGTACGATATTATGCAGAGACAGACCTTAAAACATTCAGCACTAAATGAGATTTCCTATGAAATTCTCTTTTCCCTCAGAGCTGTGGGAAGCCTGCAGGAGAGAAGGCAGGAAGAGTGTCTTAAGTAGGAGGAATTGAGGACACAAGGACAACAATGCCCTGTGAATCAGCTTGGAGGAAGATGATACAGCCTGACTTGATGAGACCTGATAAGCTATGGTCAGATAGAAGGGCAACGAGGACCCCCACTATTAGTGAATTAGAGAAAGGTCATAAGGGTAGAAGAAGGATACTGGATGGGACTTGAAGGTGAAGAAGGAGAGAGCAGCAGTGGGGATTCAAACTGAGACCACCTTGTTATTCAGTACATTCCCTTTAATCCCAAATCACTTTGAAGCTTCCCTACTTAGGAAGGTGTCCAATTAAATAAACATTATTTCATTTCCTACCTGACATTGTCACAGTGGTAAAAAGCAGTAAGGTGTGGGAACTGCATAAAGAGTGAGATAAAGGCTTGTTGGCTCTCACAAGAAAAGTCACATGTGCATAGGATCAGAGATACTGGACACGGCAGAAAGTTTGTTTACTCATCTCCAAAAAAAAACCTATAGTTTCTCTCAGGTGCTGATTGGCTGAGACAGAGAATGATGTCAAGAAACAGGTGAAAGCAGGTAAGAGTTTCAGGATCCAGTCATTAGTGAGGCCAAGTGGACATCATGATTGTGAGAAAGGATGAGCAGCCCTACATGCCTCAATTCAGTCAGGTGAATGTACAGGAAACACAAATGACAGTTCCAGTATCCAGAGTCTTATTTCAAAAAAAAAAAATGTCACATATTTCTTTGAAGTGTTCATTAATAAAGTCTCTTGTTCCTTATCACAGATTCCATTATTTGTTAAGTGCACAGATATGTCCTCAGTCAGTAAATTACATACTGTGAAAATGCTTCTTGAACAAGACAACTATTTTAACAAAAAGGTTTTAATTGGGACCTTGCTTATATTTTTACAGAGACCATCTATGATGTCACATCATTAAGCAGTCTTCTTTTTGTAGTCTTTCAGGAGAACTGAGAGCTTTTCATACCAAACCAAAAGATGCAGGCAGAGAAAGGGAGAGAGGGAAATAGCTAGAGAGAGAGAATCAGAAATAGAGAGACAGAAATCAACAGAAACCAAGATATAAAGCGGCAGAGACTGAGAGATAGAGACTCCATTCTGTGTGGTCACATTCATTGCCATATCAATCTCACAGCACACCCTTCTATAATATAACAACAATAGATATTATAATATCTAATAAGGCCATAACTCCTAATCCTTCCCAGACATTTCTTTACTTGGGTCTGCACATGCAAATAGAAGAGCTTAAAGTGGACATTGCAATACCAATCATCAGGAATGAAAGAAGGTTGATGGAATTCTAGGCTAAAAGAACATACTTATGTTGATAGTTTCTCATTCAATATTATGAGTAAAGTCTCAGCAATTTCCAAGGATAAAAGAACTGGACTGACAATTTCCTTTGAGAAAAAAGTGGAATATTTCCATAAATATTCAGAAAATGACAGCATTATATTTTTAGGCAAATGGATGGAAGGAGGAAAATAATCATCCTGGGTAGAGTAACTAAAATGCAGAAAGACAAACATGGTATGTATTCACTTATTAGGAGGTCTCTCAATAGTGCGGGATAAAGTTCCAATAGGCCATATATTTTGACCAAACCATCTTCCACTAGAGGGATTGGGTGGCAATTAATTGAGTTGTTGGGCCAGGGCATTCTACCAAAATTTTCAGGCAATCTAGGCTGTTGTTATTAAAACATTTTGCTCTCTGCCCTCAACTGATAGATCAATGCCATGTTCTTGTTTACACAGCGATGCTTTCTTCTACCTCAAATTTGATTGCATGCAGAGACTGAAGTATGATATTGTGCAGAGAGAGACCTTAAAACACGCAGGTCTAAATGGGATTGCATCTCCCCTCATAGCTCTGGGAAGCCTGCAGGAGAACAGGCATGAAGAGTGTCATAAATAGAGGGAATTGAGGAGACAAGGACAACAATCTGAGAATCAGACTGTGGAGAAAGATCATGGGCAAGCCTTGTTGAGGCATTATAAGCTAGGGTCAGTTAGAAGGGAGAGCAGCACCTCCCCTATCAAAGAACTGGAGAAAGGGCATAGCTGTAGAAAGCAGAGCCTGGATGGTACTAGAAAGAAAAGAGGGAGTGGGCATCAGAGTAGACACAAAGTGAACAAATCATAATAAATTAACAAATAATAAAACTGTGACCAAGTATAGAGCTCTGCAGGACTGATAGCTTCTTCTTGGAGGTAATAAAAGGGTATGGCAAAGATGAACTCAGTTTTCTTTAAGTAACCTGGCACTGAGACTCTGATCATGTTTCAATGAATAGATGAACAACATGTACTTGGATTGGTGTATTTTAAAGAAAAAAATGAGTATGACACATGGGTAGGAATTGGAACTTGGGAGCAATGGAAAAGGAGTATAATGTGTCTTACATGAAATCATCACATAATCAATAAAAATAATATGTTGACAACATTTATAATGACTTTTAACATGGAGAAAACATTCTGCTTAATGAGGGCAGAATATGACTTCTAAGGCATGCTTTCCAGTAATTCATTATGTAGCAGAGTATCGCAGCTACTTCAGACACCATGAGCTCAGGTGGCACCTCTGATCAAGAAGTCCTATCACTAACACTACATGCAGAGGTTTTGTCTGGAGAACCAGAGCAGGAAACACATCTGCTCTTGGGTCGTAGGCATATAATATGGACCCATTTCACTGTCCTGAGGATTCAGTCTTAACTTTAAACCCCTGGACAGTGGGATTGCTCACTGACAGCTGTGTATAACACAGCTGCTGATCTAGACAAATTAAACAAGGCAACCCTGCTCATAGAGGGTTGCCAACACTAGTGTGGAACAGCACCAGCTCTCAAAGAGTTTACTGCCCCTCATTTCTCCTTTTATACTCACTGATCTTTCTCTCTTTCAGCCAACAAATCACAGAATTTTTTCTGGTTTCCTTCTCTTTACCTTCTTCTTAAAAAAAACTCAATACCTGGGGCGGGAGGGGGGACCAAGATGGAGGCGCCTGGAAAACAGCGCATCTGAGGAGCAGGACAGCACTTTTCGTACAGAGACCAGGAGACTGAACTTGGGGCCCTGAAATTACATTGATCCTGTTTCCAGGTGAGGGGAGGCTCCCATGGCGTGGGAATCGGTCAGGTCCACTCATGGCTACCCATCCAGAACCCAGAAGAAATCCCAGGTAACACAGGCTGGATTCGCAAGCAGGTGTGTCCCAGCCACGTTCCCAGGCTGATCCGTGGGCCCAAGGGTACCTGAGACTGGGAGTCCCAGTCGTGTGGGGACCCCAAAGGGAAGCAGGGTTGTGGATCTGATAGCAGGTCACCCAGTCTTTCCCAGGAAGGTCTCTGCCGCCATCACAGCCAAGCTCCTGCCACTTGCAGAGAGCTTTGCGCTCAGGTCAGGGGTACAGACAAGCTGCGTGCCCCAGTACAACAGGGATTGGGAACCCCTGTCAGGAGAGGACCCCACAGAGAAGGAAGAAACCGTGCTGCTGGGGTCACCTAGGGAATGTCTAGCAGACTGCAGATTGCAAACAGACAGAACTGAGTGCCCCAAGACAACAGAGCAGTACTCACCCGCCACAGATTACCTCAGCTGATCACTAAATTTATAGCAAGAAACCCAGAAGGAGGGCAGTTGTCTCCAGGACTTCTCCCAGTGAGAGGAGAACCCTCTTGACTAATCAGGACCACAGTTACCACCCAGGTCTCTATGCCTGAGGTAAGCTGTAGCAACTCCTGAAAAACACCAGACATCCAGTGACTATACCCAAAAAGCTGGGAAGGCTTCCTTGAGGAAAAATCATCTTCCTGCCAAAGGGATTCTCTCCACTACAACAGTCCAGGAACAACCAGAAACTAAATTCAAACAACTAAAATAGCCCAATGGGTAGAGCACAGCATAAAAGTTCAACAAACAAAAGCCAGAGCAATATGGCACCTCCAGCACCCAGTTATCCAGGGGCAAATAGCCCTAGACACCCCAGCATAATGGAAATTCAAGGAGACGACCTAACATCTATGCTCAAGAAGATGATAACAGACGAAACAAATAAAATACAAAAAGAAATAGAAGAAGCTGAAGCCAAAAAGTATGTGGCCTTTAAAGAGGAAATGCTTAAATCACGGAATGAAATAGAAGAAACAGTGGATTGTTCAAACAAACAGGTGAAGGAATTGATGGAAAAACATGAAAATACAATCAGACAGGGGAAGGAAACCAACAAAATAGCTCAAGACCTGAAGATAGAATTGGAAAAATTAAAAAGAACACAAATGGAAGAAATTGCAGAGAGAAAAAAACTTAGGGAAGAAAGCAGGCACTACAGAGGTTAGCATAACCAATAGGCTAAAAGAAATGGAAGAAAGAATCTCAGGTGTGGAAGATACAATGGAAGAAATAGATGTATCCATCAAAGAAAATGTTAAATCTAAAAAATTCCTAACACAGACCGTCCAAGAAATTCAAGACAACATAAAAAGACAAAACCTAAGAATAATAGGAATAGAGGAAAAAGAAGATTCACTCCTCCGAGGACCAGAAAATATTTTCAACAAAATCATTGAAGAAAATTTCCCCAACTTAAAGGAGAGGCCAATAAGAATACAAGAGGCCTATAGAACACCCAATAAATTAGACCAGAAAAGAAAATCCTCCCGCCACATAATAATCAAAACTGTAAGTATACAGAACAAAGAAAAAATACTAAAAGCTGCAAGAGAAAAAGGCCAAGTAACATATACTGGCAAACCCATTAGAATTACACCTGACTTTTCAACAGAGACTATGAAAGCCAAAAGGGCCTGGACAGATATCATGCAGACCCTAAGAGAACACAGATGTCAACCCAGGCTACTATACCCTGCAAAACACTCAGTCCTCATAAACAGAAAAAACAAGATATTCAATGACAAAAACAAATTTCAACAATACCTACAAACAAATCCAGCATTACAGAAGACACTGGAAGGGAAAATACAACCCAAGAAAGCTAGCTACATTCAAGAAAACACAGGAAATAAATAACCCCACTAAAGTAAAACAAAAAGCAAGCAAGCACACAACCTTATGACCACAGCCAACATCAAATTCAAAGGATCTAACAGCCACTGGTCATTACTCTCTCTCAATATCAATGGACTTAATTCTCCAATAAAAAGACACAGACTAACAGAATGGATGCGTAAACAAAACCCAGCAATCTGTTGTATAAAGACACACACCTAAGTCACAAAGATAGACATTACCTGAGGGTAAAGGGATGGAAGACAGCTTTTCAAGCAAATGGACACAAGAAGAAAGCAGGAATAGCCATTCTAATATCTGATAAAATAGTCTTTCAACCAAAATTAATCAAAAGAGATGGGAAAGGACAGTTCATACTCATCAAGGGAAAATTCCACCAAGAACACATCACAATCCTGAACATCTATGCCACAAATAAAAGGGCACCCACTTTTGTGAAAGAAACATTGATAAAACTTAAACCACATAGAGATCCCCAAACACTAATAGTGGGAGACTTCAACACGCCACTCTCAACAATGGACAGGTCAACAAAACAGAAATTAAACAAAGAAACAATATCTCTAACAAGGTCATGAATCAAATGGACCTAACAGACATTTACAGAACCTTACACCCAAAAACAAAAGAATTTACCTTCTTCTTAGCACCTCATGGAACCTTCTCCAAAATAGACCACATAGTTGTTCACAAAGCAAGCCTCAACAAATACAGGAAGATTGATATGATCCTTTGTATCCTGTCGGATCACCATGGAATAAAGCTGGACCATAGTAACAACAGAAATAGCAAAAAGCGTACGCATACATGGAAACTGAACAACTTGCTACTAAAAGACAGCTGGGTCAGGGAAGAAATAAAGAAAGAAATTAAAATCTTCCTAGAACTCAATGAAAATGAAGACACAACATAGGCAAATTTGTGGAACACAATGAAAACAGTGCTAAGAGGAAAGTTCATAGCACTAAGTGCCTTCAAGAAGAAATTTGAGACAGCGCATTCAAACAACTTAATGGCTCACTTAAAAACCCTAGAAAAAGAAGAAGCAGACACACCAAGAAGGAGCAGACGGCTGGAAATAATCAAACTCAGGGCTGAAATCAATCAATTAGAAACAAATAAAACAATTCAAAGAATCAATGAAACTAAGAGCTGGTTCTTTGAGAAAATCAACAAGATAGAAAAACCCTTAGCCAAGCTAACTAAAAGGCAGTGAGGCACCATCCAAATCAACAAAATCAGAAATGGAAAGGGGGACATAACTACAGACACTGAGGAAATCCAAGCAATCATTAGGACTTACTTCAAAAATCTATACAGAACAAAATTTGAAAATTTAAATGAAATGGACAATTTTCTTGATAGATTCCACTTACCAAAGCTAAATCAGGACCAGGAAAATTAATTAAATAGTCCGATATCCCCCAAGGAAATAGAAGCAGACATCAAAAGTCTCCCATCCAAAAAAAGCCCAGGACCTGATGGTTTCAGCACAGAATTCTACCAGACATTCAAAGAAGAGCTAACACCAATTCTCTTCAAACTATTCCACAAAATAGAAACAGAAGGAACATTACCAAACTCATTCTATGAAGCCACAGTCACCTTGGTACCTAAACCTCACAAAGACTCAACAAAGAAAGAGAATTTCAGGCCAATCTCCCTTATGAACATTGATGCAAAAAAACTCAACAAAATACTCGCAAACCGAATACAAGAACACATCAAAGATATCATCCTGTCCTCTCCAGCTCTTACTATTTCCCAGTTCTTACCTAAAATTCCATTCACCTGCCCAACAGTTGCCCATCCGGCTCAGGCTCTGCTTTGATAGTCTGAAGGGCAGAGGTTTTCAGAGGCCCTCTGTGGTAGGTTCCTAGGTTGTTTCCTGTTTTCTTCTTCTTCTGATGTCCATCCTCTTTGCCTTTCTGGATGGGGATTGGACGTTTTAGTTAGGGTCCTCTCTCTTGCTTAGTTTCTTTAGATGCACAGGTTTTAGTGGGTTTGTCCTATGTTGTATGTCTATATGAGTGAGTATATACCATGTGTGTCTTTTTGCTTCTGGGACAACTCACTCAGGATGATCCTTTCCAGATCCCACCATTTACCTGGTTTTCGCCTTCCACCTTCCCGATGGTGAGTGCTCTCTGTCACGAACAATTCCACATTTGGCTAAGGCTGAGGATCTGGCTTGCTTCCATGTATGTGGACCTATCTGCATTGCCCCCGTGGCACGCCTGGGTTGGCTACCCAGAGGCTATTTAAGCTGTGAGCTGGCTTTCCCCGGGGTCCGAGGATTGTTCAATGTTCCTGAATAAACTGCATTGAAAAAAAAAATATAAACTGCAAAAAAAAAAAAAAAAAAAAAAAAGATATCATCCACCATGAGAAAGCAGGCTTCATCCCAGGTATTGCAGGGGTGGTTCAATATACGGAAATCCATCAATGTGATCCACCACATTAACAAATTGAAAGAAAAAAAAAAACCACATGATAATCTCCCTAGATGCTGAAAAAGCCTTTGACAAAATCCAACATACATTCATGTTTAATGTATTGGAGAAATCAGGGATACAAGGCACATATTTAAACATAATAAAGGCAATATACAGCAAACCTATAGCCAACATCAAACTGAACGGAGAGAAACTTAAAGCAATCCCACTGAAATCAGGGACAAGACAAGGCTCCCCACTCTCTCCATATCTCTTCAACATAGTTCTGGAAGTCCTTGCTAGAGCAATAAGACAGTTGAAGGAGATCAAGGGAATACAAATTGGAAAGGAAGATGTCAAATTAACACTATTTGCAGATTATATGATAGTATACCTGAGTGACCCCAAAAACTCTACCAGGGAACTCCTACAGCTGATAAACACCTTCAGCAATGTGGCTGGATACAAAATTAACTCAAAAAAATCAGTAGCCCTCCTGTATACAAAAGACAAAAGGGCTGAGAAAGAAATTAGGGAAACAACACCCTTCACAATAGCCACAAATGATATAAGGTACCTCGGAGTTACCCTAACAAAGGAAGTCAAAGACTTGTATGAAAAAAAAAATTCAAATCTCTGAAGAAAGAACTAGAAGAAGATATGAGAAGATGGAAAGATCTCCCAAGCTCATGGCTTAGCAGGATTAACATAGTAAAAATGGTCATCTTACCAAAAGCAATCTACAGATTCAATGCAATGGCCATCAAATTACCAACACAATTCTTTACAGACCTGAAAAGAAAAATTCTCAACTTCATATGGAATAACAAGAAACCCAGAATTGCTAAAACAATCCTCTACAATAAAAGATCTTCTGGAGGTATCTCCATCCTTGATCTTCAGCTGTACTATAGAGCAACAGTTTTAAAAATTACATGGTACTGGCATAGAAACAGAATGGTGGATCAATGGAACTGAACAGAGGACCCAGAAATAAACCGACACACATATGGACACCAGATGTTTGACAAGACGCCAAAACCATACAATGGAAAAAAGATAACATCTTCAACAAATGGTGCTGGTCCAACTGGATGTCTACATGTAGAAAAATGAAAATATATCCATACTTATCACCCTGCACAAAGCTGACGTCCAAGTGGATCAAAGACCTCAACATAAAACCAGACACATTAAATAGGCTTGAATAAAAAGTGGGGAAAACCCCAGAAATCATTGTTACAGGGGACAACTTCTTGAACAGAACACCAACAGCACAGGCTCTAAGAGCAACAATCAATAAATGGGACCTCATGAAACTGAAAAGCTTCTGCAAAGCAAGGACACCATCATCAAAACAAAGCAACTGCCTACAGATTGGGAAAAAATCATCACCAACCCTTTATCTGACAGTGGACTCATATCAAGTATATATAAAGAACTAAAGAAGCTGAAAAGCAGCAAACCAAGTAACCCACTTAAAAAATGGGGAACAGAGCTAAACAGAGAATTCTCTGTAGAGGAATACCAAAGGGCAGAGAAGCACTTAAAGAAATGCTCAACCTCACTAGCCATTAGGGAAATGCAAATCAAAACAACCCTGAGATTTCACCTTACATTCATCAGAATGGCCAAGATCAAAAACTCAAGTGACAACACATGCGGGTGAGGTTGTGGAGAAAGAGGAGCCCTTCTCCACTGCTGGTGGGAATGTAAACTTGTACAACCACTCTGGAAATCAATCTGACAACTAAGAATAATGCTTCCCCAAGACCCAGCCATAACACTCCTAGGCATATATCCAAAAGAGGCTCAAGTACACAAAAAGGAAATTTGCTCAACCATGTTTGTAGCAGGTTTATTTGTAATAGCCAGAAGCTGGAAACAACCCATCTGTCCCTCAAATGAAGAATTGATGCAGAAAATGTGGTACATCTATACAATGGAATATTACTCAGCAATGAAAAATAAGGAAATCATGAAATTTGCAGGTAAATGTTGGTATCTGGAAAGGATCATCCTGAGTGAGTTGTCCCAGAAGCAAAAAGACACACATGGTATATACTCACTCATATAGGCATAAAATAGGACAAACCCACTAAAACCTGTGCATCTAAACAAACTAAGCAAGAGAGTGGACCCTAACTAAAATGCCCAATCCCCATCCGGAAAGGCAAAGAGGATGGACATCAGAAGAAGAAAACAGGAAACAACCTAGGAACCTACCACAGAGGGCCTCTGAAAGCCTTTGCCCTACAGAGTATAAAAGCAGATGATGAGCCTGATGGGCAATTGTTGGGCAGAGTGAATGGAATTTTATGTAAGAACTGGGAAATAGTAAGAGCTGGAGAGGACAGGGTCTCCACAAGGAGAGCAACAGAATAAGAAAATTTGAACACAGGGAACTTCCCAGAGACTCATACTCCAACCAAGGACTATTCATGGAGATATCCCAGAACCCCTGCACAGATGTAGCCCAGGGCAGTTCAGAGTCCAATTGGGTTACATAGTAATGTGAAGAGGGAATGCCTCTGACATAATCTGATTGGCCTGCTCTTTGATCACCTCCCCCTGGGGGGGAGCAGCCTTACCAGGCCATAGTAGAGGACAATGCAGCCACTTTTGATGTGAACTGACAGACTAAGATCAGAAAGGAGAGGAGAACCTCCCCTATCAGTGGACTTGGGGAGTGGCATGCATTGCAGAGGGAAGAGGGAGGGTAGAATTGGGAGGGGAGGAGGGAGGAGCTTATGGAGGGATGCAGAATGAATAAAGTGTAATCAATGAAAAATTTAAAAAAAGGAAAAAAATAATTTAAGAACTTTAAATGACTTTCAAAGTGGAGAAAATCATGGAGTTAGTCAATTTACATGGAGCACGTCTCACCCCTGGGGGCATCGGTCTCCTGAACCTACTCAGACCTCGGACACCACCACTGCTAGTTCTAGAACTGATGCAAGATGTGCCAATGAGGGGGTTAAGGCTTCTCATAATATTTCCTATAAGCCCACACCTGTTTGTTTATATCCCCCATTTCTATTCATTATTAGCCAGATAGAGCCAAGTAATTGTGGTAATGATACTTGCTTTTTTGCCCAATGCTGGAATGCTAGTAAATTTATTAGCTGGTTACTCACATGCCTCCCTGGGTTCCTTTGCCCTTTGATGCCCCTCACGCTATGACTCTCTTCAGATAGAAAAGGGATTTTGGAATTACAGCCGCCATTGTTACTGCCATCTCATTGGCGGCTGTTGGAGCTACCACCGCGGCATTAGCCAGGAGTCATACTGTGCAGACTGCTCAGATCCAGAATAACCTTTTAGCCAATGTAGCTCATGCCTTAGATGTACAAAAAGGAATGAATTCTCAACTAAAAGGAGGCTTGATGGTGTTCAATCAGAGGATTGACCTCATGCAGGAGCAAATTGATACCCTATGCAAATCGTTCAACTTGGCTGTCAATGAAAGTATGCTGGACTTCGAGTCACTAACATAAAACATGAGAATTTTCCCTGTGCTGCAAATCTGTTTAAACAATTGTCTAGCTATATTTTAGGTAATTGGACTGGAGCATTCGATACTATGATGGAGCAGCTGAGAGTGGCCATTGTCACAGTAAATTCTACCAGAGTGGACGCAGGACTAGCCACAGGATTATCATCATGGATTGCTGCAGACATGAATCATCTGAAGGAATGGGCCGGCATGGGAGCGTTAGCAGGCCTTCTGGTGTTGGTCTCCTTGGATTGCCTGTGGTATATATGCAAGATTAGAGTCTCACAACAGTGTAATGCAGCCATGACCATTCAGGCCTTTACAGCCATTGAATCAGGACAGTCTCCCCAAGCATGATTGGCTACCATAAAAAGCTAAAATGTTATGCTCAGGATGCGAGGCTAAGCACTGCACTCAGTGTCAGCTGCTTTGGACCCAGAGAAGAGCATTTCTGATTGCATGCGAGTTGATGCCCCAGGTCCCGCCTCTGAGAAAAAGGTATCTGTCGGGTCTGATGCTCTTTGGGTGGATGACACCTAAATGACCATCGGTACCATGTCCCAATTTATTTCTAATATCAGAGATCAGTCCTCTACTCTTGCCTGATGCGTCTAAAACAAAAAGGGGGAACTGTAGAGAGCTGCGTAATGCCGTGCCGTAAAGATGCAGCTGGTTTCCGCCTTCCACCTTCCCGATGGTGAGTGCTCTCTGTCATGAACAATTCCACATTTGGCTAAGGCTGAGGATCTGGCTTGCTTCCATGTATGTGGACCTATCTGCATTGCCCATGTGGCATGCTGGGGTTGGCTACCCAGAGGCTATTTAAGCTGTGGGCTGGCTTTCCCAGGGTCAGATGATTGTTCAAGGTTACTGAATAAACTGCTTTGAAAAAAAAAAAAAAAAAAACACCTCAATACCCAGAGAACTCTGAACCCTGAGAACCTATTCTACCAATCAGAATGTGAAGGTACATTTAGTGAGTATATGAGTAAAGTCACAACCTAGGAAATTTCAGATCCAAGAGCACATTAGGAGACCTCCATGTCATTGGGTACATTCCCATTCATCCCACATCACTTTGAAGCTTCCCTATTTAGGTAGCTGTCCAATTAAATAGATATTAAAGTTTCATTTCCTACCTGAGATTGTCACAAAGGTAAGTAGAAGAAAAGGTATGGGATCTGAATAAAGAGATGAGATAAAGGCTTGTTGTGTTTCACAAGAAAAAGTCACATACTGGAAAATGAGGAAAGTTTTGTTGGAGAGAAGCCCCAAGAAACTTCTCATGACCTTTTCTCATTCTCCCCACCCTGCTGCACCTGGTTGACTAACATCCTGCTTGACAGTTACATATATGTGCTAACTGTATCTTGACTTCCTAAAATAACTGCAAAGTGTTCCAGGCCCTGGGCCAAGAAGATTCTGTAACTTCCACCCTGCCCCTTTCTGAGTTGAGAGGCTCTAAAGTGTGCCTTTCCAACCTACTCCTCCCTGAGTTGAGAGGCTCTAAAGTGTGTCTTTCCAACCTATCCCTCCATGATAAAAAGGATTCTACACTGTGCTCCTCCCTTGCCCCGCCCCTATCTAAGGTTGGCCTTAAAAGCCTACTTCGGTTCAATAAAATTTGACTCTTGACAAGTGCACATTTGCTTCACTCCTTCCTTCCTCCCACTCATCTTTTACAGGCTGTGATCCCCTTCGCCCCCAAGAATAACTAGGTCCAGCGGGTTGGGGCAAAGTTTCTTTACTCATCTTCATGGAAACCTAAAGATTCTCTCAGGTGCTTATTGGCAGAGATAGAGAATGATGTCATGAAACAGGTTTAAGCCAGAAAGAGTTTAAGAAGCCAGTTATTCAAAGGGCCAAGTGGACAGCATGCTTGAGAGAAAGGCTGAGCAGCCCTACATGCCTCAATCTGTTCAGCTGAAACACAAAACTAGTTCCTATGTCCAAGACTGTTAGTTCAGGAAACATGTTACATATATCTTTCAAGTGGACATTAGTGAAGTGAAGTGCCCTTGACAAGTCAGTTTCACATTATCACAGATTCCAGTATTGTTAAATACACAGACATGTCCTCAATCAGTGAATTACTTACTGGGAAAATGTTCCCTGACCAAGGCAACTCTTTGAACAAAAACAGTTTAATTGGGACTTTGCTTATATTTGCATGGAGACTATCAATGATGCCACATTAGCAAGCAGTCATCTTCTTATAGTACTTCAGCAGAAATGAGAGCTTTTCATGCTTAAACTCAAGGGGCAGGCAGAGAGAGGTTGACAAAGTGAGAAAGAGTTTGAAAAACAGATTCGTAAATATAGACACAAAGACTGACAAAAACAAAGATAAAATTTGACAGAGACTGAGAGACAGATACTCCATTCTGTCTGGTCACTTTCATTGGCATATCATCTTCAAAGCATACCCTTCTATAATATAACTCCAACAGGAATTATATTATCTTACCAGTCCATATCTCCTAACTCTTCCTTGATATTTTCTCAATGGAGACTCCACATATAAATAGATGAGCTTCAAGGACACGTTGCAATTCAAATAACCAGGAAGTGGAAGAAGATCATGAGATTTTAAGGCTACAAGAACATAGTTATCCGGATAGTTTGTATTTCAGTACAATGATTAAATCCCAGCTACTTCCAAGGTCTAAAGAATAGGACTGACAAACACCATTGGGGAAAATGTGGAATATTTCCATAAGGGAGTATTCTTCAGCTAAGAAAATGACCTCATGATCTTTTCAGGCAAATGGATGGAACCAGCAAAAATCATCATGGGTAAAGTGAATAAAATGGAGAAATACAAATATGGTGTGTATTCACTTATTAGGAAGTCTCCTAATAGTGGGGGATGAAGTTCCAATAGGCCATCTGTTGTGACAAAAACAGTCTTCCAGTAGGGGAATTGGATGGCCGTGAATTGAGTTTTTGCACCAATGTATCTTATGGAAATTTTCAAGCAACCCAGGTTGCTGTTTTTAAAATATGCTGCTCTCTGCCCTCTACTGATAGATCAGTGCCATGTTCTTGTAACCACAGAGAATCTTCCTTCTGCATCAAATGGGATTGCATACAGAGACCTACAGTCTGATATTATGCACAGAGTGACCTTTAAATACCCTGGTCTAAAGGGATATCCCTATGAAATTCTCCCTCCCCTCAGAGCTTTTGAAATGCTGCATGAGAGGAGGCAGGGAGAATGTCCTAAGTAGAGGAAATTGAGGGTACAAGGAGAACAATGCCCTGAGAATCAGGCCACAGAGGAAGATGATGCAGCCATCCTTGGTGAGACCAGATAAGGTAGCCTCAGATAGAATGGTGAGGAGTACCTCCTCTATCAGAGAAGTAGATGAAGGGCATAGGGTTAGAAGAAGGAGGGTGGGTGAAACTCGAAGTAGAAGAGGGAGGGAGCAGCAGAAGGGATTCAAAGTGAACAAATCATAATAAATTAATACATAAGAAAAACCGTTATCAAGAATAGAGTCTACAAGACTGATGACTTCTTTTTGTGAGTGGTGACAGGGGGCAGTAAGGATGAACTCACTTTCCTTTAAGGGGCTTGGCACTGAGACTCTGATCATGTTCCAATGAGTGTATGAACAATACATACTTCATTCCTATATTTTAAAGACACATGTGTAGGAAATTGAAAGAGGGACAATGGAAAAGGAATGTAATGCATATTATATGAAATTCCTACATAAGCAATAAAAATAATATGTTGACAACTTTACAATGACTTTTAACATGGAGAAAAGATTCTTCTAAAGGAGCGTAGTGGTTGCCTTTATAAGGCATACTTTCCAGGAACTCATTATGTAGCAAAGAATCCTTATCATGAGCTAGTGGTTATCCAGCTAACTCAGATGGCAAGAGCTCAATTGGAAACACTGAACAAGCAGTCCTGTCACTAACACTACATTTAGAGGGTTTGTCTGGAGGACCACAGCAGGAAACACAGTTGCTCTTGTGTCCTAGGCATTTAACATGGATTATTTTATCTCTACTGAAGGCACAGTTTTAACTGTAAACCCCAGAAACAGGAGGATTTCTCATTGACCACTGAGTAGGACAGAGCATCTGGTTCAACCTTTCTCATACAGTTTTGGCAACACTATTGTGGAACAGCACCATCTGTCAAATAGTTTATTGCTCCTCAGTACTCCTTTTTAAAATCTTTTTTTTAATTTTTATTATTACTTGCTTTATATTAACTCTGTATCCCAATAATATCCTGCTCCATTATTCCCTCCCAACCCCACTGTCTTTCCCTCATCTCCTTTGAATGGTTAAGCCCTTATCCCCTTTCTTTTGACCTTGTTTTATCAGGTAACTTCAGGACTGGCTGCAAAGTCCTCCTCTGTGACCTAGCAGGACTGCTCCTACCTTGGGAGGGTGAGGAGGTCAAAGAGCCTGCCATCTTGTTCCTTTCCAAAATAGATGCTCTTTCTCTTACTATGGGAAACCAATTGGTTACTGAAGCACCGAGGGCTACATCTGAGCAAAAGTTCTAGGTTATATCCATACATGGTTGTTGGTGGAGTATCAGTCTCAGAAAAGACACATATGCCCAGACATATTTGGTCCTTGTGGAACTCCTATCATTTCCACATCATACTAACTCCCCCTTCTTTCATATGATTCCTTGCACTCTGCCAAAGGTTTGGTTATGAGTCTTAGTATCTGTTTTGATACACTGCAAGGTAGAGTCTTTCAGAGGCCCTCTGTGGTAGGCTCCTGTCCTGTTACTTGTTTTCCCCTATGTCCAATGCACATCCAATTTGTCTTTCTCAGTGAGGATAGATCATTGTACCCTGGGTCCTCTTTCTTGTTTATCTTATTTACATGTATAGATTTCATTATGTTTACCATATCTTATAGGTCTATAAAGTGACTATAATACCATATGTGTCTTTCTCATTCTGGGATGCCTCGCTCAGAATGATCTTTTCTAGATCCTACCATTTGCCTGAAAATTTCATGATTTTCTCAGTTTTGATTGCTGAGTACTATCCCATTGTGAAGAAAAACCCCCACAATTTCTGTATCCTCCCTCCATTGATGGACATCAAAGTTTTCTCCAAGTTCTGGCTATTACAAATAAAGATGTTACAAACATGGTTGACCAAATGTCCTTGTGTACTTGTCTTGGTCAGGGAGCATTTTCCCAGTAATTATTTCCATGACAGAAAATATATCTATGCATTTAACAAATTATAATGGATTCTATGATAATGTAAATGTCACATGTCCAGGACAGGTGACTTTATTAACTACAACTTGAAAGAAATATATGACACTTTTCCTGAACTAAAACTCTTTAATACAGCAACTGTCATCTCTGGGTTGTGTGCTTTCAGCTGCCCATATTGAGAAATGTAGGGCGGCTCAGCCTTTCTCTCAAGCAGGCTGTCTACTTGGCACTTTTAATAACTGACTACTGAAATTCTTGCTGGCTTTCACTTGTTGCATGACATCAATCTCCCTCTCAGGCAATCAGCACCTGAGAGAATCTTGAGGTTTCCATTGAGATGAGTAAACAAAATTTTCCACATTCTCCAGTATATCTGATCAGGTGCATATGTGACTTTTTGTTGTGAAACCCAACAAGCCTTTATCTCATCCCTTTATCCAGATCTCACACCTTTACTCCTGTTTACCTTTGTGACAATATCAGGTAGGAAATGAAACTTTAATGTTTATTTAATATGAAAGCTTCCTAAGTAAAGATGTTTCAAAGTGATGTGGGATTAAGGACAATGTACCAAATGACAAGGTGGTCTCCTACTGTGGTCTTTGATCTGAAATTAAATAGGTTGTAACTTTGAACTGAGCAGTTACTCGTGTACACATTAAATGTATCTTCACATTCTTATATCTTATTGACATAATAGGTTAGTGGTGTCTAGGGTTCCCTTGGGTATTGAGTCTTTAAGAGTAGAGAAAAAAGAAGGAAACTAGACAATTCCTGGGACTGGTTTGGATCAAACAAAGAAAGATCAGTGAGCGTAATGTGAGAATTGAAGGGCAATAAAATTCTTGACAGCTGGTGCTGTTTCAAACTTGTGTTGCTAACCTGCTATGAGCAGGTTTCCCTTGGCTGAGCTGGCTGTATCAGCAGCTCTGTCCTACTCAGTGGTCAGTGAGCAAGCCTCCTGGTCCTGTGGTTTAAAGTAAAAAATGGTCATTCAGAGAGTGAAATGTGTCCCTGTTATATACCTGCTGTGTTTCCAGCTGTGGTCCTAGAGACAAACCCTCTAAATGTAGTGTTAGTGCCAGGACTGATTGTTCAGAGGTGCCACCTAAACTCATGGTGTTTGAGGTAGCTGGGTAACCACTAGTTCATGGCTAGGATTTCCTGCTACATTATGAGTTCCTGGAAAGCATGCCTTAAAAAGTCAAACCTGCCATATTTTAGTGGAATCTCTTAATCATGTTAAAAGTCATTGGAAAAGTTGTCTATATATTATTTTCATTGATTATGTGGGAATTTCATATAATATAAATTATACTACTTCTTCATTGCTCTCAGATTCAAATTTATAACCATGTATAATGGTAAAAATTTTTTTTCTTTAAAATACATCAATTCAAGTATATGTTTTTCATTAACTCATAGAAAAATGATTAGAGTGTCAGTGCCAATTCCCTTAAAAAAGGTATCGGACGGGTCTGATGCTCTTTGGGTGGATGACACCTAAACGAACATCAGTACAAAGTCCCAGTTTATTTCTAATATCAGAGAACAGACCTCTACTCTTGCCTGATGCATCTAAAACAAAAAGGGGGAACTGTAGAGAGCTGCGGAATGCTATGCCTTAAAGATGGAGCTGGTTTCCGCCTTCCACCTTCCCGATGGTGAGTGCTCTCTGTCATGAACAATTCCACATTTGGCTAAGGCTGAGGATCTGTCTTGCTTCCATGTATGTGGACCTATCTGCATTGCCCACGTGGCACGCCTGGGTTGGCTACCCAGAGGCTATTTAAGCTGTGGGCTGGCTTTCCCCAGGGTCCAAGGATTGTTCAAGGTTTCTGAATAGACTGCATTGAAAAAACATAATAAAAAAAAGAAAACTTTGTTCATCCTTGCCATACCCTGGAACCATCCCCAAGAAGAAGCCACTGGTCCTGAAGAGCTGTATATTTCACCCCCTTGATCACAGTTTTTCTTATGCATTCATTTATTACTATTTTTTCACATTGTATCCCCTCTTCACCCCCCTTCCTCTTCTCCTTCTAGTCCAATCTACCCTCTCCTCCTACCACTCTGCCTTTTCTAAAATTCCACTTATAGGGGAAATCCTCATTCTAACTGACCCTAGCTTATTAGGTGTCATCAACACTGGCTGAATCATCTACCTCTGCATTCAGATTCTCAGTGTATTGTTCTCCATGTGTCCTTAATTTTTCTCTATTTATGACATTCTTCCTGCCTCCTCTCCTGCAGGCTTTCCAGAGCTCTAAGGGGAGGGAAAATTCCATAAGTAAATCACATTTAGATCTGTGTGTGATAAGGCATTTCTGTGCATAATATAGGACTGTGGGTCTCTGTATGCAATCCCATTTGTTGCAGAAGAAAGCATCTCCATAGATACACAAATATTGCCCTGATCAATCATTTGTGGGCAGGGAGTAACATATTTAAATAACAACAGCTTGTGTTTCTTGTAATTTTCCACAGGAATCTCAGGCCCAAGAACTCCATTCACTGCCACCTTTGGTCAGGGTCACACCCAGGTACTTTATGTCTTTGACCAAATTCAAGAACACATCAAAAATATTGTCTATTTTGACTGAGTTTACATCATCCGTGGTTTACAGGGGTGGTTCAGTATAAGGAAATCTATCAATATTATCCACAATATTAAAAAAAAAACATGAAAGAAAAAAACACATGATAATCTCTTTAGATGCTGAAAAAGCATTTGACAAAATCCAACCTCCATTCATGTTTGAAGTATTGGAGAAATGAGGGATACAATGCACATATCTAAATATAGTAAGGACAATATATAGCAAGCCTATCGCCAACATCCAGCTAACCTTCGAAAAAATTACAGCAATCCCAGAGACAAGTTAAGGCTGCCCAATATCTCCATATCTCTTCAACATAGTAAAGGAAGTCCTTGCTAGAGTAATAAGACATTTGAAAGTGATCAAGGGAACAGAAATCAGAAATGAAGAAGTCAAAGTGTCATTATTTGCAAGTGACAAAATAGCAAACCCCAGTACCCCCAAAGTTTTACATGAGAACTCCTACAGCTGATAAACACTTCAGCAAACTGAGACATTACAAAATTAACTCAAAAAATTCAGTAGCACTCCCTATACAAAAGACAAATATAAGAATGTAAAAGTACATTTAGTGAATATGCAAGTAACTGCTCAGTTCAAAGTCACAACCTAGGAAATTTCAGATCCAAGACCCCAGTAGGAGACCAGATTTTCATTCTATACATTCCCCTTAATTCCAAATCACTTTGAAGCTTTCCTACTTAGGAAGCTGTCTAATTAAATAAACATTAAATTTTGATTTCCTACATGATATTGTCACAGAAGTAAACAGGAATAAATATGTGGGATCTGGATAAAGTGATGAGAAAAAAGGCTTGTCGGGTTTTAGAAGAAAAAGTCACAGGTGCACAGGATCAGAGATACTGGAAACTGAGGAAAATTTATTTATTCATCTCCATGGAAAAGTCAAGATACTCTCAGGTGTTGATTGGATAAGAGAGAGAATGATGTCTTGAAACAGGTAAGAGCCAGTAAGAGTTTCATGAGCCAGTTATTAAAATTGTCAAGTGGACAGTATGCTTGAGAGAAAGGCAGAGCAGCCCTATATGCCTAAATCTGGGCAGCTGAAAGCACACAACCCAGAGATAACAATTGTGAATAATACTCTTAGTTTAGAAAAAAATGTCACATATTTCTTTGAAGTGGACATTAGTAAAGTCATGTGTCCTTGACATGTGACTTTCACATTATCACTATTCCATTATTAATTGTTAATTGCACAGATATGTCCTAACTCAATGAAATGCTTACTGGGAAAATGCTCCCTGACCAAAGCAACTCTTTGAACAAAAAAAAAAAAAAAAAAAAAACATTTAATTGGGACTCTGCTTAAATTGTTTACAGAGACTATCCAGGATATCATGTCAGCCAGCTGTCATCCTATTGTAGTCCTTCAGCAGAATTGAGAAATTTTCATCCAGAATGACAAGAGGCAGGCAGAGAGAGGGAGACTGAGAGAAACAGAGAAAAACTAGAGAGATTGATTCAGAAATAGAGACTGAGACTGAAAGAAACAAAGGTATATATTGACAGAGACTTAGAGTGAGAGACTATACTCTGTCTTGTCACTTTAATTGGCAACTTCAAAGCACAACTTCCTCCAATATAACTCCAAAAGGAATTATATTATCTAAAAAAGGCCATACTTCCTATCCCTTACCAGACATTTCCTCACTGGGGACTAAACAAATAAATAGATGAGCTTCAAGTGGACAGTGTAATTCAAATCACCAGGAAGTGGAAGAAGATGGAGTGACTTCTAGGCTAAAAGAACACAATCATCCTGATACGTTCTCATTCAATACAATGATTAAAGTGGCAGCAACTTCCAAGTTCTAAAGAACAGGAAAGACCAATCTCCTTTGGAGAAAATGTGGAAAATTTCTATAATGGGTATTATTCAGCTAAGAAAATGACAATTTATTTTCAGACAAATGGATGGTACCAGGAAATATCATCCTGTGTGAAGCAAATACAATGCAGAAAGACAAATAGGCTATGTATTCACTTATTAGGAGGTCTAGTAATAGTGGTAGATAAAGTTCCAATAGGCCACCTATTGTGACTAAACCAATCTTTCACTAGAGAGATTTGGTGGTACTGAATTAAGTTGTTGGGCCATGGCATCCTACAAAAATTTTCAGGCAACCCAAGCTGTTGTTAATAAAATATGTTGCTCTCTGCCCTCAACTGATAGATAAGTGACATGTTTGTGTATCCACAGAGATGGTTCCTTCTGCCTCAAATGGCATTCCTTTCAGAGATGCAGTTGTATGTAACATAATATTTACTATTGATTTATCTTCTGATAATGCTGCTGTGAGTTGTAACAGCTGTATACCAAAATCATCACACAGAGACTGGGTTAATTAGTTAACCTAGAACACAATGCTTGGCAATCCTAAACATCCTGGCCTTCATAGTTTACTAACATTTAGATTTCAACACATTATACTTGCTTTTAATGATATATTGGGCCCAGTCCTTCTCTCCATGTGTCTATTCCAAGACCTTTCCTACAGCTCTCTCTTCTAGCTCTCTCTCACCCCTTCTCCTCCCACTCATTTTCTTTCCTCTGGCTCCTCCTCTCTTTCCTGTCCTCTGGCTCCTCTCTTTGCACAACATTGTGGCTAGTTGTTTTATTTTGGCCTGTTTACACACAGTTGAGACAGGATTCTTAGAATAAGTTTCAAAATGAAATTTCGAGATTGACACCAGAGAGTTGGGGGGAGAAATCAGCATTTGAATGAACAAGGTTAAGGTGTATATATTTCAAAAGAACATTATACCAACATTTCCCCCTTTAAGTGCAATAAAAGGCTCCTTTCTTTCAATACAATAATAGTTATGAAATTATGAAAACTTTTAGGTAAAATCTGCATTTGCAATATGTAGTCCATATGTATTTAGCAACTTAGGAGAATTATCTTATCTCTCTTGACATGTTAAAAGTTCTACACCTAAATCAATTTTTATCCTTATTGGTATTATCTATAAGAAAGGGTTTCTTAACTTCTAAACAACTTAAGTTTATTTGTGGCACTATATCTATTTGGTCTTCAATCCCATCAGAGAGTTGAGAAGAAATAAAATTTGTTATTAGAGTAAATAGGAAGTGCATGTTAGCAGCCTCCAAAAAATAAAAATAATGACAGAAACTGTTTGCTGCCTGAACAGTCATCCATAACTGTGTAATGTTGGAGCAGCATCTTGAGCCTCTGGCTCAGAATATTTGACAGACTGATATGTGAAGGAATAACTATTTAGGACTTGCTTACCCTGTCTTGGCAGAGCCCAGCAGTTGACTTGTCCTGCATTTAAGCTTGTCCATTTTCAGCCGATTTTTCTGTTGTGAAGGAAGGGTATTTTCTTTAGCCAACTGGTTTGTTTGCCACATTTGTTGACATCTCCATATGGAGGTTCTTCAATGCTCATTATCTTTGAGGTAGGCAGGATGCTGCCAGGAAATGACTTGTCACATTTTCAAAGAATCCTTAAAGTAATAAAGACCCTTTAAATGCCATATTCTGTAGGTCTTTGAAGTTTTTGAAGACTACCTATCTTTATATTATCGGTCTGTCTAAAAATCATATCTATCTGTCGCCACCGACCGGCCCAGGAGGTCAGGGCAAATTCCGACTCAGGGTCCTTGGAAGATCTCAGAAGGGAAGGATTCGGCGCGACAGACAACACAGACTCAGTGAGTTCTTATGCTGCTGCAAAACTTTACTGTTTCAGTAGTCAATTTATACAGTCAGAAAAAACCATTAAGAGGAATTTGTAAGAGTGCCAAGATAGGTGGCCACGTAGTACAGATAGTCATCAAACATAACTTCTAAGAAAAGACCATAAAAAGATCAAAGGTTCAACTAAAAAAGGCTGATATTATCATAACAAGTGTGATCAATCAACCTTGCTTAACCCCTGATCAAGACCATAGCGGGACAAGTTCCAGAGCATTAGGCTCAGTATAGACATTCTTATGCTAATCTTGCCTTTGATTCCAAACGTTCTCAAAATGTTCTTTTCAGGCTTCATAACTTTTACAAACATCTGCCTCTGCTTTCCATCCCCTGTTCCTTTTACGCCATGTACTATCATAAGGTTCACTAACTGCATCAGCTACTTGGAACAGAATACGTTCCCATCCTGGGAAGATAAAGTAAAGCTAAATTTAGTGGTAAACTAGAATTATTTTGCAACTGATTACTTGAAAATATTATCAGAATTGTTACATATAGCATTTCTAAGAGTTGATTCAAGCCCAGTCTCAATGAATTGAATTTCCTCTATTGAGACATAATTTCTGGGAAAGCAGGGCTTTCAAAGATGCCCCCATTTCTTTCCAAGAAGTGTGTGCAATCGCTATGAGACAAAGCAGAAATTCAAAAGTAAAACCAAGCCATCCGAGTTACCCCAGCCATTTCCTCATCCCAGGAGGCCCGAGTCATCGCCTAAACAAATATCCAGGCTTCAGAGCCTTATCCATCCCCTTGGAGAACTTCATGCTCCTACAGGTTTCACCAAGCTTGTCACAGGGCTGTTGCAGCCTGCGCAGCTGGCGAGACGGACGTGGCAATCTGTTACACCTAGGATGTTTACTCCTGTGATTAATTAAACTAGTATGTGACATGAGTATGAGTTGAACAACTAGCAATCAACTTGCATACCTAATATCCTAACCATTTTTTACTGAAGTTTAAAAGTACTGGAAGTAACCTTGACTTCTATCAATATACTAAAGCTTATAACAATGTATTAAGAATACTTATTTTGCATCAATACACAAATCTTATACCAGAGTTAAAATTAACCTTGAGAATAACAAATAAAACCCTAAATTGAGTAGATTCTATAATCTACCTTTTTTTCTAGGCCTAAAAGATATCCCTGTATATTCTGTGTTTCACTTTCAATAATACCATTAATAACAAATATCTCCCAATGACAATACAATTTAATAGTCATAGCAAACAACCATAAACTTACTCAATCCCCTTTAAGGAAAATTGCAGTCTGTTATTATGGATTTCTTCTAGCTGATATTTTGGACATGTAGAAATCTTGTAGGGGGCCCAAATAAAATTGGTTCATTAAGCAAGCAATAGCATTTGTGGTCAAGTCTTTGAATGTTGAGATATTTCAGGCTTAATAAAAGTCTTCGTTGGAACAACCTGAAATGCTGGACCAATTAAGATTAGTAGCTTACTTCAAAGATCTTTTGGGAGCAGGCTTTGGTGAGAAACAGCAATTGACTCAGTTGAGGCAGGAACAAGAAGAATGCTGGAATAAGCAAGAGGCTGAAACAGATGTATCAATGTCTCAGCATGCTGAAGAATGATTCTGTTAGTTTTGATGCAGCATCTCTGTTGACCAGTTCTTTTGTTCTGCAAACATATAATTTCTCACAAGCTTTATAGTGCTCTAAAATTATGAATGTATGAGATATGCAGGATGAACCTGAACTTTAAGCCAATTTTATCTATGCAATTAAAAGATTAGCATAATATATTTTGAGGATATTATAGCCAAGGATTATTGGCCAGGTATTGTTAGGATCTGGAGACATATTTAATGTCTCAGTCAGTTTCAGAGTTGTTCCCATATAAAGGGATCAGAACAATATAAATTACCATTTTTATTGAAAATACAATCATTTTCATCTTGAAATCAAAACAAGATTGGATAGATTTGGGTTCTTGTGTGCCTGTTGTATTAAGCCAAGCTGCTACCTATTTACCTAGAGAAACCTCCCACTAGAGAGAAAATCTGGTTGCCTTGAGCAACACATGTTTTAAATAACTTTACATAAACTCCTTTTTTAATTTAGAATATAAATATACTGTAGGTATCTTGTACCTGTTTAGAGGTTTAGCCCCAGATATTTATATATGTTGTAGCTATTTGTCCTATTCCCTCCCTTTTTTTATAGAATGGGCAGTTATGCCTTTTTAGCCAAACTTTATTTAAATTCCCTTTTACATTTAGCATTTAAAAATACCCTAGGCATCTTCTACCTGGGATTTACATTGATAGTGGCTGTTTTTTGGCTTGCCCCTTTTTTAGACAGGATGGGCAGTTATGTCTTTACAGCTGAACTTTATATAAACTCTCTTAGCATTAGCATTTAAGTATATTCCTGAGCATTTTGTACCTTGGTTTTTACATTGGTTTTGGCTATCTTTGCCTTGCCTCCTTTTTGATATGGGATGGACAGTTTTGTTTTTTAAACATATGAATATGATTTTTGAGTTTTTATGACTAAACAAGTTTGACCTGTACTTTGCCATCTTTAAGCCTCTTGTTTCTTTTTTACATATGCATGACCAACATGTTTTCCCTTGTGAAAATGTCACGTTTAAAAGCATAAGGCAATTTTCACAGCAGTGTGATGACATCTCTCTTTACATAAACCTAAAAATGATGGGAATCCAGCCTTTAGGCCAATAAGGATATAATATCTATTATGAAGAAAAAAAGAATTTACATTGTAACTTTAAGTTTACCATTTGAGTCTTAGACTATCTCTGTAAGTGGTTTAACAGCAGGAGTTAACATCGTGGCTTTTATTATGTAAATTTTCTTGATACATGCCTGTTTATTTTTACTTTGTGTTGGAAAGAAAGGCATATGCCTTCACTAACATATATATATATATATATATATATATATATATATATATATATATATATATCTGAACACATGTATATATATATGAACATATATATGTATATAAAGTATATGTATATACTTTTTTTTCAAATCACTATCAGTGTAACTCAAAGCCTTTAAATGAAAATCAAACAAAGAGATGATAAAATTTAAAGTTTGGGTTCTGTTGTGCCAATTTATGCTGTTACTAAAAAAGCCCAGTACATTATTTTAGGTGATGTTTCATTAAATTGGAGGACCCTTACTAGAAATAGCTGACAAATATATTGCAGCCAGAGAGCTTTGAATTTTAGCTGTTATTAATTTAATTCCTAAAATGAGTGCCCTTTTTCTGGTTTGTAACTCAGTATTCCAAATCTTGCTCTTTATTGTCCATTTTCTCCTTCTACTTTCTTGGAGAAGGCATGGAGAAGAACTAACACCATTAAACATATTGCAAATAGCTCCATCACTATGACAGCCAAATGAAGCCAAAAAGGATTAAAATAACCCCAGCCATGGCAATTATTTTTTTTAATTTTATTTTAGATGCAGTTTAGGCCAAACTCTGACTAGAAGGTTGTCTGCCTCCAGTTCCTTTCTTTCCTGCCATGGCTGTGGAGCTCAGTCAGTTGAACCAGCCACAGTATGAAGGAGACATGCTTGTTTACCCCTTAGTTAAACTGCAGCAGCAACTAGTTTTGTTAAGTCTCAGGTCTGCACACAGGAGGCTGTCTTTTGCTCCTGGATTGGTTTAAGAGTCTCTCTTAAAGATACAGTAATTGACCTGGTTGTTTTTAGGTTTTATCACTGGGAGCTTATTCCCCCACCAAATTATGAAATAGTATGATTTAAGAGGTGTGGATACTTAGATTAGTTAGTTGCCATTTGTTGTAGATGACGATTAATATTTACTAATTATTATATTTTATTAATGCTGATGTTAATCCTAAACAGCTGTACACCCAAATCATCACACAGATACTGGATTTATATAGTTAACCAAGAACAAAATGCTGAGCAATAGTTACTCCATCCTAAAAGTCCAAGGCCTCAGAGTTTCCTAACATTTAGTTTCACCACATTATACTTTTAGGTCCATTCCATCCCTCTATGTGGCCATTCCAAGACCTTTCGTCCAGCTCTCTCTGCTAGCTCTCTTCTCGTCCCTTCCCCCCCATACTCATTTCCTTCCTTCTGTCTACTCCCCTCTTTCTTGTTCTCTGGCTCATCCCTTTGCACAAAATTGTGGCTAGTTGTTTTATTTTGGCCTGTTTACACATACGGTTGAGACAAGATGCTTAAGATAAGTATCAATATGCAATATCCAGATTGAAGCCAGAGACTGTGTGGGAGGAGAATTCAACATTTGAATGAACAAGGGTAAGGTGTGTACATTTCAAAAGATTATACCAAAAACACCCACAGGCCAATATGATGCAGAGAGAGAGATCTTAAAACACACAGTTCTAACTGGGATTTCCCTATGAAATTCTCCCTCCCCTCAGAGCTCTGGGAAATCTGCAGGAGAGGAGACAAGAAGAGTGTCATAAGTAGAAAGAATAGAGGTCACATGGAGAACAAAACCCTGAGAATCAGGCTGTAGAGACAGATGATGCAGCTAGCCTTGATGAGACCTGATAAGTTAGGGTCTGTTAGAAGAGGGACGAGGACTTCAACTAACAGAGGGATTTTAGAAATTGCATAGCGGTAGAAAAAGGAGGGTGGGTGGGAATGGAAGGAGAAGAGGAGGGGCACAGCACAAGGGAAACAAAGTGACCACTATGTAATAAATAAATACATAAAAGAAACTGTGATCAATATGATGAAGTACAGAGCTCTTCAGGACTGATGGCTTGTTCTTGGGGATATTGTCAGGGTATGGCAAGGATGAACTCATTTTTCTTTAAGGGACTTAGCACTGAGACTCTGATCATGTTCCAATGTGTATATGAACAACACATGCTTCAATTGATGTATTTCAAAGGAAAAATGAATTTTAAAGTGACATATGGGTAGGAATTTGCAACTGAGAGCAATGGAAAAGGAATGTAATATATATTATATGAAATTCCCACATAATCAGTAAAAATAATATGTTGACAACTTTTACAATGACTTTTAACATGGAGAAAAGATTCTGTTTTAGGAGGGCAGAGTTTCACTCTATAAGGCATGATTCCAGGAACTCATTATGTAACAGAGATTGCTAGCAATGAACTAGTAATTACCCAACTACCTCAGGGGCCATGAGCTTAGTAGCACCTCTGAACAAGCTGTCCTGACACTAACAGTACTATTAGAGCGTTTTTGTGGAGGACCACAGCAGGAAACACTGCACTTCTTGTGTCCTAAGCACATAACACAGAACCATTTCTCAGTGCAGAAGACCTGGATAAAATGGGAAACTTCAGGAAAAGAAGGTTTCCTCACTCACTCAAGATTAGGACACAGCAGCCTAGGAAGATCAATCAAGCTAACCCTGCTCATAGGTGGTTGGCAACACTACTGTGGAACAGCATCAGCTTTCAAATACTTTTTTGCCCCTAAGTTTTCGTTTTACACTGAATGATTTTTCTCTGTTTCATCCAAACCAGTCCCAGGAATTGTTTGGTTTCCTTCTTGTTTCTCTGCTTTCAAAGACTCACTGCACCAGGAAACCATAGAACCTGCCAACCTATTATATTATGAATGTGAAGGTACATTTACTGAGTGCACCAGTAACCTCTCAGTTCAAGATCAGAACCTATGATATTTCAGATCCAAGACCACAGGAGGAGACCACCTTGTCTTTCCGTACATTCCCTAACCCCACATCCCTTTGAAGCTTCTCTACTTAGAAATCTGTACAATTAATTAAAGATTAAAGTTTTGTTTCTTACCTGACATTGTCACAGAGGTAAAGAGGAGATAAGGTTTGAGATCTGGATAAAGGAAAGAGATAAAGGCTTGTTGGGTTTCACAAGGAAATGTCATGAGTGCAAAAGAGATACTGGATACTGAGGAAATATTGTTTACTCACCTTCATGGAAATCTCAATATTCTCTAGTTGCTGGTTGTCTGAGAGGCAGAATGATATCATGAAACAGTTGAAAGCTAGTAAGAATTTCAGAAACAGTTATTATGAAGGCCAAAAGGACAGCCTGCTTGAGAAAAAGTGTGAGCAGTCTTACATGCCTTGAACTGGGCAGCTAAAAGCACACATCTCAGAGATGACAGTTCCTGTGTCCAAGACTCTTAATTCAGGAAAAGTGTCACTTGTGGTTAATAAATTCATTTGTCCTGTACATCTGACTTTCACATTATCACAGATTCCATTATTATATTTTAAATGAACAGATATATCCCCAGTCAGTGAATTACTTACTAAGAAATGCTCCCTGACCAAGACAAATCTTTGATCAAAAAGCATTTAATTGGGCCCTTGCTTTATTTTTACAGAGAACATCCAGGATGTCACATCAGCAATAATCATCTTGTGGTATCCCTTCAGCAGAACTGAGAGCTTTTCATACCACAAGCAGTAGGCAGAGAGATGTACATAGAGATAGAAAGAGCTAGAGAGACAGATTCAGAGAGGTACAGACTGAGACCAACAGAAACAAAGATAAAAAGTGATAGATACTGAGAGACTGAATCTCTATTCTCTCTGGTTACTTTCATTGTCATATCAATCTCAATGAACACCCTCCTATAGCATAACTCCAATAGGAATTGTATTATCTAACAAGCCCATACCTTATAACCTTTTCCTGACATTTGCTTACTGGGGACCTAACATGTAAATAGATGATTTTGGGGGACATTGCAATTTAAAACATAAGGAAGTGGAAGAACATAGAGGGACTTCAAGGCTAAAAGAACATAGTAATCAAGATAGTTCTTCATTCAATACAATGATTAAAGTTCCAGCAACTTCCAAGGTATAAAGACAGGATTAACAATCTCCTTTAGGGAAAATGTGGAATATTTACATAAAGAAGCATCATTCAGTTAAGAAAATGACATGATATTTTCAGGGAAATTGATGGAACCAGAAAAAAACATCCTGTGTGAAGTCCCTAAAATGCAGAAAGGCAAAAATGGTATTTATTCATTTATTAGGATGTCTCCTAATTGTGGGGGATAAATTTCCAATAGGGCATCTATTGTGATCAAACAAGTGTTTCAATAGGGGAATTTAATTGTTTGGCCACAGTATCATACAGAAATTTTCAAGCAACCCAGGCTTATGTTATTTAAATATACTGCTCTCTCCCCTCAACTGATAGATCAGTGCCATATTCTTGGATCCACAGAAATGGGATTCCATACAGAGACCCACAGTCCAATATTGTGCAGAGAGAGACCTTAAAACACCAAGCTATAAATGGAATTTCCCTCTGAAATTCTCCCTCCCCCTCGGAGCCCTAAGAAGCCTTCAGGAGAGGAGGTAGGAAGAATGTCATAAGTAGAGGAAATTGAGGACACAAGGAGAACAATGCCCTGAGAATCAGGCTGTACAGTTAAATGATGCAGCCAGGCCTGGTGAGACCTGATAAGCTAGTGTCAGATAGAAGGGGGAGGAGGAACTTCCGTATCAGGGAACTAGAGAGAGGGTAAAGTGTTAGAAGGAGGAGGTTGGTTGGTCTGGAAGGAGAAGAGTGAGGGGGCAGCACAGGTGATACATAGTGAACAAGTTATAATAAATAAATTGAAAGAAAAGCTGTTATCAAGGGGATGAAGTATAGACCTCTTAAGATGTGATGATTTCTTCTTGGAGGTGGTTGCAGGGTACAGCAAGGATAAACTCTGTTTTCTTCAAGGGACTTGGACTGAGATTCTGATCATATTCCAATGAATAGATGAACAATAATACACATGAATTGGTGTATTTTAAACAACAACAAATTAGTGTGACACGTGGCTGTGAATTTGAAACTGGGAGCAATTGAAAAGAAGTGCATTGTATATTTTATGATATTCCCACATAATCAGTAAAATTATATGTTGACAACTTATGCAATGACTATGAAAATGGAGAAAATATTCTGCTGAACATACAGTGTTGGCAATAACACTACATTTAGAGGGTTTGTCTGGAAGACCACTAAAGGAAACACAGCTGCTCTTGTTTCATAGGCACATATTGTGGACCCTTTTCTCTGTTGAAGGCCCAGGTGTAACTGTCAACCCCAGAACCAGGAGGAGGGTCGATCAATGACCACTAAGTGGGACATAGCTTGCTGCAGAGAAAGCATGATCAGCCTTACATACCACAATCTGGGCAGGTGATAACACACTACCCAGCGATGATGGTTCCTGTCCAAGACTTAGTTCAGGAATAGCCACATATTTCTTTTAAGAGGTCAGTAATAAAATTGCCTGGAATGAGAGCAAAATGAAATTTTGAGATCACAATATTATGATGTCACAATGCTATCATGACCTCACAATGCTAGTATGACATCTCAATGGGGTTATGATCTCAATATGCTATTATAACATCACATTGATATTATGATATCACAATGAAATTATTACATCACAATGGTATTATGATATTACATTGGTGTTATGACCTCAAATGGTATGATATCATAGTGAAATTATAACATCACTATAATAATATAACAATGCACTTATGACAACACAATGCTATCATGTCATCACATTTTGTTATATCAAAATCATGACATCACAGTGCTATTAGAATTCATTGTGGTATGACATCACAGTAGCATTTTCACTTCACAGTGGCATTATGACCTCAAAATACTATTACATTATCACAATGCTTTTATGAATTCACAATGATATCACAATGCTAAAATGACAGCACAATGTTATTATGACATCACAATGTCATATCTTCACAATTACATGACAACACAATTCTGTTATGACATAACAATAGTATAATGGCTTCACAATGGTATTATGTTGTAGGTGATTATTAATATTTACTATTGGTTTATCTTTTATTAATGCTTGCTGTTAATACTAAATAGTTATATAACCAATTCACCACAGAGAGACTGGGCTTATTTAATTAACTTAGAACACATGCTGGTTAATATTTACTCCCTCCTAAACCTTCAAGCCCTCATAGTTTCCTAACATTTAGATTTTACCCTTTATACTTGCTTTATGTGAAGTCTTAAGTCTGGTTCATTCCCTCCATGCTGTTCCAAGATCCCTCCTCCCACTCTGCTCTACAAGCTCTGATCCCTTGCCATCTCTCCTCCCTCTCATTTCCTGCCATCTGACTCCTCCCTTCACTCAACATGGTGGCTAATTACTTTATTCTGGCCTGTTTACACAAATTTGAGAAAGGATGCATAGAATAAGTAACACAATGCAATATCCCGATAGAAACCAGAGAGTGGGGAGTATAAATCAGCATTTGAATGAACAAGGGTAAGATGTATACATTTTGAAAGGACATTATACCAACAATGTTATGACAAATCACAAGGCTATGATGACATCACAATGTTATTATTACATCACAATGGGGTTATGACCTCAATATGCTATTATGACATCACACAGATATGAAGACATTACGATGTTATTATGACATCATAATGTTATTATGACATCTCAGTGGTATTATGTCATCACAATGGTGTCATGATATCCCAAAAGTATTATGACATCACCATTCTATTATGGCTTTATATTGTCATTATGACATCACAGTGGAATTTTGAAATCACAATTTCATTATGATCTCAAAATGCTATTATAATATCACAATAGCATTTTGACATGATAATGATAGTATGACTTCACAATTGTATTATGATATCACAATGCTATTCCAATATCATTGGAGTGACATCACAATGGAACATTTGACATCAAAAATGCCATTATGACCTGAAAAATATATTATGCTCATATGAAATCACAAAAATATTTTTTCACAATTGTATTAAGACATTACAATGATATAATGACTGACAATGCTATGGCATGACAATAGTATTATTTCACAGTGCTATTATGACATCACAATGGTATTTTTGTCTTCATAATACTATTATGATATCCCAATGTTCAGACTTATCTCTCTTATGAACATTGATACAAAAATACTCCATAAAATACTTGCAAACTGAATCCAAGAACACATCAAAGATATCATCCACCATGACCATGTAGACTTCATCCCAGGCATGCAAGGGTGGTTCAGCATATGGAAATCCATCAATGTAATCCACCACATAAACAAACTGAAGGAGAAAAACCACATGATCATCTCCTTAGATGCCGAAAAAGCATTTGACAAAGTCCAACACCCATTCATGTTTAAAGTCTTAGAGATATCAGGGATACAAGGCACATATCTAAACATAGTAAAGGCAATATACAGCAAGCCTATAGCCAGCATCAAACTCAATGGGGAGAAACTTAATCAATCCCACTGAAATCAGGGACAAGACAAGGCTCCCCACTCTCTCCATATCTGTTCAACATAGTTCTGGAAGTCCTTGCTAGAGCAATAAGACAGTTGAAGGAGATCAAGGGAATACAAATTGGAAAGGAAGACGTCAAATTAACACTATTTGCAGATGATATGATAGTATACGTGAGTGACCCCAAAAACTCTACCAGGGAACTCCTACAGCTGATAAACACCTTCAGCAATGTGGCCGGACACAAAATTAACTCAAAAAAATCAGTAGCCCTCCTGTATACAAAAGACAAAAGGGCTGAGAAAGAAATTAAGGAAACAACACCCTTCAAAGTAGCCACTAATAACATAAAGTACCTTGGGGTGACACTAACAAAGCAAGTGAAAGACCTCTGTGAGAAAAATTTCAAGTCTCTGAAGAAAGAAATTGAAGACGATATCAGAAGATGGAAAGATCTCCCATGCTCATGGATTTGTAGGATTAACATTGAGAAAATAGCCATCCTGCCAAAAGCAATCTACAGATTCAATGCAATTCCCATAAAATTTCCAATACAATTCTTTACAGACCTTGAAAAAAAGATTATCAGCTTCATATGGAGAAACAAAACCCAGGAACTCCAAAACAATCCTGAAAAACAATAGATCATCTGCAGGTATCTCCATCCCTGATCTCAAGCTGTACTACAGAGCAATAGTTATAAAAACTGCATGATATTGGAATAAAGACAGAAAGGAGGATCAAAGGAACTGAATAGAAGATCCAGAAATAAACCTACACACCTATGAATACTCGATTTTTGACAAAGAAGCCAAAACCATTGAATGTAAAAATGACAGCATCTTCATCAAATGGTGCTGTTCCAACAGGATGTCTACATGCAGAAAAATGAAAATAGATCCATATTTATCACCCTGCACAAAACTAAAGTCCAAGTGAATCAAAGACTTCAACATAAAACAAGATACTCTAAATATGTTAGAAGAAAAAGTGGGGAACAGCCTAGAACTCATTGGCACAGGAGACAACTTCCTGAACAGAACACCAACAGCACAGGATCTAAGAGCAACAATCAATAAATGGGACCTCATGAAACCAAAAAGCTTCTGTAAATCAAAGGACACTGTCATCAAAACAAAATGACTGCCTACAGATTGGGAAAGAATCTTTACTAACCCTTTATCTGACAGAGGACTAGTGTCAAGTATATACAAAGAACTAAAGAAGCTGAAAAGCATCAAGCCAAGTAATACAATTAAAAAATGGGGAACAGAGCTGTACAGAGAATTCTCGACAGAAGAATATCGAATGGCAGAGAAACACTTAAAGAAATGCTCATCCTCATTAGCCATTAGGGAAATGTAAATCAAAACGACCCTGAGATTTCACCTCACACCCATCAGAATGGCCAAGATGAAAAACTCAAGTGACAACACATGCTGGAGAGGTTGTGGAGAAACGGGAACCCTTCTCCAGTGCTGGTGGGAATGTAAACTGGTACAATCACTTTGGAAATCTATCTGGCACTTTCTAAGACAATTAGGAATACTGCTTCCTCAAGACCCAGCTATACCACTGCTAGGTATATACCCAAAGTTTTCTCAAGTACACAAAAGGGATACTTGCTCAACCATGTTTATAGCAGCTTTATTTGTAATAGCCAGAACCTGGAAACATCCCAGATGTCCATCAATGGAGGAATGGGTACAGAAATTGTGGTATTTTTACACAATGGAATACTACTCAGCAATCAAAAAGGAGAAAATCATGAAATTTGCAGGCAAATGGTGGGATCTAGAAAAGATCATTCTGAGTGAAATATCCCAGAAGGAGAAATACAAACACAGTATATACTCACTTATATAGACCTATGCGATATGATAAACATAATGAAATCTACACACATAAAAAGATAAGAGAGTGGACATGGGGTAAGATGATCAATGCTCATTTAGAAAGACAGATGGGTTGTGCATTGAACATATGACAGGAGTCTACTGAAGGCATCTGAAAGACTCTAACTAGCAGTGTTTTCAAAGCAGATACAAAGACTCATAACCAAACCTTTGGCAAAGTACAGGGAATCATATGAAAGAAGGGGAGTTAGTATGATGGGGAAAGGATAGGAGCTCCACAAGGACCAAATATATATGGGCACAAGGTCATTTCTAAGACTGACATTCAACCAAGGACCTTGTATGGATATAACCTAGAACCTCCGCTCAGATGTAGCCCGTAGTAGCTCAGTAACCAATTGGTTTCCTATAGTAAGGGGAACAAGGGCGATTTCTAACAAGAACTGAATGGCTGGCTCTTTGACCTCCTCCCCACCCCCCAAAGGAAGAGCAGTCCTGTTAGGCCACAGAGGAGGACTTTGCAGACACTCCTGAAGATACCTGATAAAACAGGATCAGATGAATGGAGAGGAGGTTCCCCCTATCAGTGGACTTGGAAAGGGGCAGGGTGGAGATGAGGGAGGGAGGGTGGGATTGGGAGGGAATGAGGGAGTAGGATACAGCTGGGATACAGAGTTAATAAAATGTAACTGAAAAAAATATAAAAAACTCAACGAACAAAAGACAAAGCAATATGGATCTAAAAAAATAAGATATCCCAATGTTATTATGACATCACAGTGCTATTATGACATCACAATAGTATGACATTGAAACACTATTACAACTTGATTGTGGTATGACATCACAATGGAATTTGGACATCACAATGGCATTATGACATTAAAATGCTATTACAACATGATTGTGGTATGAAATCATAATGCTATTATGACTTCACAATTTTTCAAAAATCTCAAAGCTATTATCACAACACAATTGTGTCACATCACAACGCTATTATTATATTACAATGCTAATATAAAATCACCATGGTATTATGATATCAGAATGGTTTTACATCATCACAATGCCAATATGACATCACAATTCTTTTGCTTTTATGACTTCACAATGCTATTATGACTTCACAACCATATGATATTTCAATGGTATGACAACACAATAAGATGACATCACAATGCTTTTATGACATCTCAATTATATTATGCTATCAAAATTGTATTATGACATAACAATGTTTTATGACATCATAATGGTGTTATGTCATCTCAATTAAGTTATGACATCTCAGTGCTATTATGACTTTACAATGCTATTAGGACATCACAGTGCTATTATGACATTATATGGTATGATATCACAATGGAATTATAATGTCACAATAATAATAATATAACATAATAACACAATGAGGACATCCCAATGCTATCCTTACATCACATTAGTATTATCATATTACAATGGAATTATGACATCACAATTCTTTTTTGACAACATCACAATGGAATTATAAATCCACAGTGGTATTATGACATCAAAATGCTAAGGACTTCACAAATTTATGTCACCTCAGTGCTAGTATAACATCACAATGTTATAACAATGGTTTTATGACTTCATAATTATATGTCATCACAATGATATTGTAACATCACAATGATATTATGACATCACAATTTTATTATGATGTCACAAAGATATGGCTTCACAATGGAATTAGGGCATCACAGTAATATGGTGAAATTAAAATATTATTATGACATCACAGTTATAACATCATAATGCTATTATGACATCACAAGCTAACATGACCTCACAATGCTATAATAACATCATAATGGTATGGCATCTAAAGTCTATTATTACCTAACAGTGGTATTATGACATCAAAATGCTATGATGACATCACATGGGTATCACATACCAATGGTATTAAGATTTCACAATGGTGTCATGACATTTTAGTGCTATTCTGACTTCACAATTCTACTATGTCATCATAATGCTTTATGACTTCACAATGCTATTATGACAACACATTTGTATTATGACTTCACATTGGTATTATGACATCACAATTGTATGACATCCCTGTTGTACTTTTTGATTAATATTTACTTTTGACGTATCTTCTGGTAAAGCTGCTGTTAATCCTATAGTGCTGTAGAACCAAATCACCACCCAGATTCTGGTTGTATTTATTTAACTTAGAAAACAATTCTGGACAATAGTTACTCCCTCCTAAACCTAAAGCCCTTATAGTTCCTAACATTTAGATTTTACCAATTTTATTTGCTTTTTTGTAAAATCTTAGGTCTGATTCATTCTCCACCTAGTTCCTAGTTCCCCTCCCTTCTGGGCTTTCTTAGCGCTGCCCTTCCCCTTCCCCCCCAGCTCATTTCCTTCATTCTGGCTCCTCCCCCTCCTGCTCAAAATTGTGGCTAGTTGCTTTTGGTCTTGACACAGGATGCATAAAATAAGTATCACAATGCAATATGCAGATTGAAACCAAAGATTCGGGGTAGAAATCAGCACTTGAATGAACAAGCCTAAGCTGTAAATATTTCAAAATTACAGTTTAGCAACCTTTCCCCCTTTAAGTCCAATAAAAGGCTACTTTAATTTCAATACAATAATAATTATGAAATTATGATAACTATTAGGTAAAAATCTACATGTTCAATATTCAGTCAATCTGTATTTATTAACTTAGAAGAAAGTATCCATTTGTCCTATCTATCTTGACAAGTTTAGAGTTCTATAACTAAATTGACTTTTATACTATTGGTATAACCTATATGAAAACATTTTTAAATTCTAAACAACTTAAGCTTTCTTGTAGCACTATAACCATTTGGTCATAAACCCCATCAGAGACTTGAGAAGGAATTAAATTCGTTACTAGGGTAGCAGCTTCCAAAAAAAAAAAATTGACAGAAACAATTTGTTACCAGAACAGTCACCTATAACTATAATATTGGAGCATTATCTTCTGCCCCTGGTTTAGGATATTTGAGAGATATATATGTGAAGGAAGAACTATTTAGGGCTTGCTTACCAAGTCTTGGTGGAGTCCAGCAAAGGTATGATATTTCAAAGCTATGATGACATCCCAATGTTATGATATCACAAAGCTATTATGACATCACAACGATATTTTGATATAAACAAGCTATTATGACATGACTAAGTAATGACAACATCATAATTTATAATATCACAATGGAATTATGACATCACAATGGCATAATAATATCACAATGTTATTTTATCATCAAAATGCTATTTGACCTCACAATGATATGACTTCACAATAGAATTCTGACATCACAATATTCTGATGAAATCACAATGGAATCCAGACTTTACGAGTTTATGATTTTTCTATGATATTATGACATCACAATTCTATAATAATATCATGTGGTATAATATAATAATGGAATTATGACATCACAATCCTATGATGACATCTCAATGCTATTAAGATATCTCAATGGTATTATGACATAATTATATGATATTCCAATGGTATTATAACATCACACCACTATTCTGATTTCACAGATGGCATCACAATTGAATGATAATATCACAATGCTATCATGACATCACAATACTATAATGATGACACATGGTATCATGACATCAAAATGCTATAATGATGACACAATGGTATCATGACATAACAATGCTATTATTCACAAGCAGGTGATTTCATGATGGTATTAAGACAATTCAATGCTATGATAACATCACAAAAGTGTGATGACATCACAATATTATCATTTCATCAAAATGCTTTGATGAAAACACAATATTATTATGTCATCAAAATGGTATTACAATACCACAATTCTGTGATGATATCACAATGCTCATATGACATCACAGTGATCATATGACACAATACTATGAGATTACAATGCTATCATGACATCACAATGCTATCATGACATCACAATTCTATTATGATTTCACAACCAGATTTATTCACACTGGTATTAAGACATTAAAATGACATGAGGACATCAAAATGCTATGATGATATCACAATACTATTATTTCATCAAAATACTTTGATTACATCACAGTGCCATTATAACATCAAAATAGTATTTTGACAGCACAAATGTAGGATGATATCCCAAGGCTCTCATGACATTACAGTGCTAGTATGAATCACATTTGTCTTATTACACAAAATAATATAATATCACAATGCATTAATGACATCACAATGGTATTATGACCTCATATTAGTATTATGATTTCACCAAGGTATTATAACATCACAATGTTTTTATAATATCACAATGCTATTTGTGACACCAAAAATTTAAGGAATATGAACTAAAGAAAATTGGGACCAGGTCTGGAGATTTGGCTCAGAGGTTAAGAGCATTGTTTACTCCTACAGATATCCTTCTTCAATTCCCAGGAACAACACTGTGGCTCACAAGTATTTACAATGAGATCTAGTGACCTCTTTTGACATGACAGGCAGAACACTGTATATACTATATATTTTATTATATATTATATATATAAATATTATATATATAGTGAATAAATTGTTGGTACAATGTTCTTTTGGAATGTATACAATATACCATTGTTCATTCAAATGTTGATTTCTTTTCCACACTCTCTGCTTTCAATCAGGAAATATTCTATGTATAACCCGTCTCAAATTTGTGTAAACCTTCATCCATTTGTTCTCGGTATTTTCAATAAAACAACCAGCTACAATGCTGAGAAATGGAGAGGATAGGGTGAGGTATCCTGGTCCATAGTGAGAAGAAGATGAAGGAAGCAGGAGAAGAGAGGTGGGGAATCAGGAAGAGAGGTCTAGGAACCATGTGGAGAGATGGATCATACCTAAGATATGACTAAAAGCACATATAATGAGGGAAATCTGAATGGTAGGAATCTATGAGAGCTTGGAAGTTTAGGATGGAATAACTATTGCCCAGCATTGTGCTCTAGGTTAATTACATAAATCCCAGTCTCTGTGTCATGATTGGGGTATACAGCTAGTTTAGGAATAACCACTGTTTAACTAAAAGATATTTCAATAGTAAATATTAATAACTATCAACAAATGGCACCCAGCTAATCTAACTGTACAATAAATGGCCACCAACTAATCTAAGTATCCACACCCTTTAAATCATACTTTAACTTCATTTGGTAAGGGGAATAAGCTCATTCCCAATATAAGCCCAATAATATAAACCCAATAACCCAAACTGAAAACATAAAAACTCCCAGGTCAATTACTGTCTCTTTAAAAGAGAGTCTTAATCAGGCCCAGGAACAAAAGACAGCCTATTATGGACAGACCTCAGACTCAACAAAACAAAACTGGCTGCTGCTACAGTATAAAAGGAGGATACACAAGCATGGCTTCCTTATACTGTGGCTGGCTCAGCTGTGCTAAAATCAGCAGCCATGTTTGGAAAACCAGGAACTGGAACTGGAGGCACAAAAACCTCAGACAGAGCTTGGCTAAAACAGCCTCAAAAAAAAAAAAAAAAAAAAAGAAAAAGAAAAAAAGAAAAAGAAAAAAAAAACATAGCAGAGGGTATTTTAATCCACTTTGGCTTTGTTTTGGTTGTCAAACTTTGTTTATTGGATCCAGTTTCAATACATTTAATGGTGGTGGCTCTTCTGGAGGACTTCTCCAAGAAAGTGCAAGGAGAAAGTGGGGAAAACAACCAAGTTATGGAATACTAAGTTACAGACAATAGAAAGGGCATTCTTCCTAATGAAAATTAGATTAATATCTGCTAAAATTCAAAGCTCTCTGGCTGCAAGATACTTGTCAACTCTTTATGGCAAGGGTCCAACCATTCACTAAAACATCAACTTATTTACAAAAAAAATTAACTGGTCTTTGTTACAGCATAACAATTTACCCAGAACTTAAAATTTTCTTGTCTCTGCTTAATTTTCATTTAAAGGCTTTGAGTTACAATTACATTGATTTAAGAAAAAAAATATTTAAACAAGTTGATGAAGGCACATGCCTTTAATCCCAACACAACCTAAAAGGAAAAAGGCAGATCTCTGAGTCCCTGATTAGCCTAATTTACATAATAAAAGCCAGGATGGCAATTTCTGCTGTTTAGCCACTTGCAGAGATAGTCTAAGATTCAAAATGACAATTTTTCCTCAAGGTTACCATGTGAGTTCTTTTTTCTTAATGACAGATATCATGTCCTTACTGTTTTAAAGATTGAATTCACATTAATTTTAGGTTTATATGAGAGATGATGTCACAATGCTCTAAAAATCCCAGTTAATTTCAGAAAGTGGGACTTTCACAGAAGAACTGGTTTAAAAGGGCATTTTGGCTTTAAAGATATGTTCTGTTGGTCAATGACCTAAAATTAGGCTGGGAGACCAACATGCAAATTGCATGCCTGCCATGTCAAAAAGACTTTTAAATGTTGACTAAATTAACATGTCATACTGCTCTGGAAGCTGACTTATCCTTTCAACATGAGGTATTTTAAAGGAGGATAGATATTGGTCATGCCTAATGCAAGATAGACACAGGAGGCTTACAACTGACAAAGTACACACCAGCCTAGTTAAGTACTAAATGCTCAAAAATAATACTTCATATGTTTAAAAAGCAAAACTGTCCATCCCATATCAAAATGGGCACAAACAAAAGATAGCCAAAACAAAAGTCAAAACCCAGGTACAAGAGGCCTAACCTAACACTAAACATAAACCTTAACCCTAACCCTAACCCTAACCCTAACCCTACCCCTACCCTAATCCTAACCCAATGCTATGCTGGCATCACAATAGTATAATGGCTTCAAAATGCTATTATGACATCACAATGGAATTTCGACATCATAATGGAATTATACCCTCAAAATGCTATTATGATATCACTACAGCATTTTGACATTACATTGATAGTATGACATCACAATGGAATTATGACATCACAATGCTATGATGACACCACAATAGTATCATGACATCCCAATGTTATTATGACATCCCAATATTATTATGACACCAAAATGCTATTATGACATCATTGCTGTATGACATCACAATGAAATTTTGACAACACAATGTTATTATGACAGCATAATGGTATGACAACCAATGGTATTATCATTTCACAACAGTTTTATGACAGCACAATGCTATTATGACTTTACAGTGGTACTAAAAAATCACAATGCTATCATGACATTACAAAATTTTCATGACATCCCAATGCTTTCAGGAAATCACAATGCCATTATGACTTCATAATGCTATTCAGACACAATTGTGGTATGTCATCACAATGGAATTTTGACACTACAATGGCATTATGACCTTATTACATCATCACAATGCTCTTATTACGATACTATTATGACATCACAGTGTTATTATGTCATCACAATGATATGGCAACACAGTGCGTTATGTCATTCCAATGGCATAATTACTTAACTATGATATTACAACATCACAGTGCTATGATGACAACAGAACACTATTATGACATCACAATGGCAATATGACATAAAATGCTTTTATGACATCACAATGATATTTTGACTTCACAATGGTGTCATGATATCCCAGTGGTACTATGACACACCAAAGGTATTATAACATCACAATGCTATTATGACATTACAATGGTATTTCAGCATGATTCTGGTATATAATCACAATATAATTTTGACATAACAATGGCATTTTGACCTCAAAAGACTATTATGACAACATAATCTTATTATGATATCATGGTGGTATTATGACTTCAAAAATGATATTATGACATCACAATGTTATTATGACATCAAAATGCTATTATGACATCAAAATGCTATTATGACATCAAAATAGTATGACATTTCAATGTAATTATGACATCACCATGGTATTATGATATCACAATGGCTTTATGAAATCAAAATGGTATTATTATAAATTACATATAAGGCTTCTACAAACATGGTTGAGCAAATGTCCTTATTGTGTACTTGAATCTCTTTTGGGTATATGCCTAGGAGTGGTATAGCTGGATCTTAAAGAAGAGCCATTCCTATTTGTCGGAGGAAGTGCCAGATTGATTTCCAGAGTGGTTGTACAAGTTTACATATGCACCAGCAATGGAGGAGGGTTCCTCTTTCTCCACAACCTCTCCAGCATATGAGGTCACTTGAGTTTTTGATCTTAGCCATTCTGATTGGTGTAAGGTGAAATATTAGGGTCGTTTTGATTTGCATTTCCTTATGACTAAGGACGTTGAACGTTTCTTTAAGTGTTTCTCTGCCATTTGATATTCCTCTATTGAGAACTCTGTCTTTAGCTCTGTACTCCATTTTTTAATTGGATTACTTGATTTTCTGCTGTTTAGTATCTTTAGTTCTTTATATATATTTGATATTAGTCATCTGTCAGATATAGGGTTGGTGAAGATCCTTTCCCAATATGTAGGCAGTCATTTTGTTCTGACAACAGTGTTCTTCGCTTTACAGAATATTTTCAGTTTCTTGAAGTCCCGTTTATTGATTGTTGATCTTAGAGCCTGTGCTATTGGTGTTCTGTTCAGGAAGTTGTCTCCTGTGCGAATAAGATAAGAGCCCAGATGTCCTTCAGTGGAGGAATGGATACAGAAATTGTGGTACATCTACACAAAGGAATATTACTCAGCAATAAAAAAACAAGGAAATCATGAAATTTCTAGGTAAATGGTGGGATCTTGAAAAGATCATCCTGAGTGAGCTATCCCAGAAACAGAAAGATGCCCATGGTTTATACACACTCATATAGACATATAATATAGGATAAACCTACTACAATCTGTATACCTGAAGAAACTAATCAAGAGGGAAGACTATTGCTAAAATGTTCAATCTCTATCTGGAAAGGCAAAGAATATGGACATCAGAAGAAAGCAAATAGAGGGAACAAATCAGGAGCCTGAAACAAGGACCTCTGAAATGCTCTGCCCTGAAGAACATCAATGCAGATGCTGAGACTTATGGGCAAACTTTGGGCAGAGTGCAGGGAATCTTATGAGAGAAGTGAGAAACAGTAAGATCTGGAGAGGACAGGAATTCTACAAGGAGCACAGTGGTCTTTTCTTAGACTGATACTCCAACCAAGCACCATGCATGGATATAACCTACGACTCGTGCACAGATGTAGCTCATGGCAGCTCAGTGTCCAAGTGGGTTTCATTGTAATAGAAACAGGGATTGTCTCTGACATGAACTGATTGTTCTGCTCTTTATTTACCTCCCCCTGTGGGGGAAGCAGCATTACCAGGCCACAGAAGAATACAATGAAGCCATTCCTGATGAGACTTAATTGACTAGAATCAGATGGAAGGAAAAGAAGACTTCCCCTTTCAGTGGGTGCAGAGGGTGGAGAAAGGAAGAGATTGGGAGGGGAGGAGGGAAAGAACCACAGGGGGGATTCAAAGTTAATAAAGTGTAATTAATAAAGAATAAAAAAGTAAAAGAAAAAAAGTAATATTACATCAAATGCTGTTATGATATCCCAATCAAATTATGATGGCATTAACACATCAAAATGCTGTTATGACATCACAATGCTATTATGATACCTTATTGATACAATCACATCAGAACTTTATGACATCTCAGTGGTATCATGTCATCACAAGAGTGTCATCACATATAACTGATTTTATGATATCACAATGGTATTATGAAATAAAAATGGTATCATGACTTCCCAATGATGTTATGACATCACAATGCTATTATGACATCACAATAGTAAAACATTCTAATGTTATTATTATATCAAAATGGCATTATGATATCACAGGGCTATTATGACATCTAATGGAATTATTACATGACAATCCTAAGACATTCCAATGCTATAATATCCTCACAATTATATGACTTCACAATGGTATTGAAACATCACAATGGTGTTATGACTTCACAGTGGTATTACAACATCAAAATTCTATTATGTTCTCAAAATTCTATTATGACATTACAAAGATGTGATAACTTCATAAAGGTCTTACGACGTATCAATGCAATCATGAAATCACCATGATAAATCTCCTAAATGCTATTATGACATCAAAATGTTATAACATCACAATAGTATTATGATATCACACTGCTATTATGATTTTATAATGGTTTCATAACTTCACAATTATATGATGATTAAAAAATTATGACATCACAGTGGTATTAGGACATCATAATGGTCTTATGACATTACAATGCTATGATGACATCACAAATATATGATGACATCACAAGGGTATGGCATCACAAGACCATTATGACATCACAATGGTATGACATCACAGTGCTATGTGTACATCACAATGGTATTATGAATTCAAAATGGTATTATGAAATCAAGCTATTAATACAGTGGTATTACAAGATTGTGCTATGACATCACAATAGACTTTTTATATCAAAATGCTATTATGATTTTAGAACTATATGACTTCAAAATGCTCTGATGACATCACAATACGATTTTGCTATGACAATGGCATTATGACATCAAAATTCATCATGACATCCCAATATAATTGTGACATAAAGGTACTATTACACCATGATTGTTTTATAACATCACAAAGGAAATTTGACAATCACAATGATAATATGACATCACAACAGTATCATGACCTCAAAATGTTATTATGACATCACAATGCTATTATGAGTTTGAAAAGGTATTTCAACATGATTGACATGATTGACATCATGTTATTATGACAACAGAATGGAATTATGAAATCAAAAAGCTATTATGACTTCAGAACTCTAAGACTTCACAATGATATTACAACATCTAATGAATTCTATGATACCATTACGATACAATTATGACATCACAATGGCATCATGACATGAAAATTTATTATGACATCCCAGTGCTATTATGATATCAGAATGGTTAGATGCTGATTGGATGAGAGGTAGAATGATATCATGAAAAAAATGAAAGCCAGTAAGAATTTCAGGATCCAGTTATTAAAAGCACCAAGTGGACAGCCTCCTTGAGAGAAAGGCTGAACTGCCTTACATGCTTCAATCTCGGCAGCTGAAAGCACACAACACAGAGATGACAGTTCCTGTGTCCAAGACTCTTAGTTCAGTTAATCTGTCACATATTTCTTTAAAGATGTCATTAATAAAGTCCCGTGTCCCTAACATGTGACTTTCATATTATCACAGATGCCAATATTATTTATTAACTGCATAGATATGTTCTCAGTCAGTGAAATACTTACTGGGAAAACACTCCCTGACAAAGGAAACTTTTTGAACAAAAGTATTTAATTGGGATCGTGCTTATATTTTAAGAGACTATCCATGATGTAACATCAGCAAGCAGACAACTAGTTGTAGTCCTTCAGCAGAACTGAGAGCTTTTCATATTGAATGACAAGCATCAGGCAGAGAGAGGGAGACTGAGAGAGAAAGAGAGAGAAAGAACTAGAGAGACACATTCAGAAATAGAGAGACAGGTGCCTACAGAAACAAAGATATAAAGTGACAGAGACAGAGAGAAAGAGACCCATTCTGTCTGGTCACTTTCGTTGGCATATCACCTTCAAAGCACACCCTCCTACAATATAACTCCAATAGGAATTATATTATATAACAAGGCCATACCTCCTAACCCTTGCCAGACATTTCCTTCTGGGACTCATCATGTAAATAGATGAGCTTCAAGGGGACATTGTAATTCAAATCAACAGGAAGTGGAAGAAGATGGAAGGAATTCTAGACTAAAGGATCATAGTTATCCTGATAGTTTGTTATTCAATACAAAGATTAATGTCCCAGCAAATTCCAAGCTCTAAAGAACAGGACTGACAATCTCCTTTGGTAAAAATGTGGAATATTTTCATAATGGAGTATTATTCTCCTGAAAACATGACTTCATGACAGTTTCAGGCAAATGGATGAAACCAGGAATACTCATCCTGGGTAAAGTAACTAAAAAACAATAATACAAATATGATATGTTTTCACTTATTAAGAAGATTCCTAATAGTTTTGGAAAAAGTTCCAATAGGCCATCTAATTGTGACCAAACTAGTTTTCTGCTAGGAGGACTGGGTGACAGTGAAATTGAGCTGTTGGGCCAGGACATCCTATGGAAATTTTTAGGCAACCTAGGCTGCTGTTTCTAAAATATTCTGCTCTATGCCCTCAACTGATTGATCATGGCCATGTTCTTCGATCTACAGAGATGCTTCCTTCTGCATCAAATTGGATTGCATGAAGAAACCCACAGTACAAGATTATGCACAGAGAGACCTTAAAACACCAAGCTCTTAATGGGATTTCCCTATGAAATTCTCCATCTCCTCAGAGCTCTGGGGGGCCTAAAGGAGAGAATGTAAGAAGAATTTCATAAGTAGTGGCAACTGAGGTCACAAGGAGAAGAATGGCCTGAGAATCAGGCCTCAGAGGAAGATGATGCAGCTAGCCTTGATGAGATCTGTCAAAATAGGGTCAGAGAGAAGGTGAAGGAGAACCTCCCATATCAGGGAAATAGAGAAAGGGTATAAAGGTAGAAGAAGGAGGGTGTGTGGTACTGGAAGGAGAAGAGGGAGGTGGCAGAAATCTGCATAAACTGTGAACAAATCGTAATAAATAAATAAATACATAAAAACTGTGATCAAGGTGATGAAGTCTAGCGCTCTTCAGGAATGATGTTTTTTTCCTTAGGGGTGGTACCAGGGTAAGGTAAGGATGAACTCACTTTTCTTTATGGGATTGAATGCAGACACTCACAGACCGATATCATGCAAAGAAAGATCTTAAAACACCCAGCTCTAAATGAGACTTGGCATGGGACTTGTCATGGAGACTGATCATGTTCCAATGGGTATACAAACAACACATAATTCAATTGATGTATTTAAAAAAAATAGTGAGACACATGGGAAGCTATTGGTATTTGGGGGCAATGTTAAAGGAGTGTAAAATATATTATATGAAATTTGCACAAAACCAATAAAAATAATATGTTGACAACTTTAATGATGATATTAACTTGGAGAAAAGTTTCCTCTAAAAAGGGCTGAGTTTGACTTTGTAAGGCATGCTTTCCAGGAACTCATTATGTAGCAGAGAATCCTAGCCATGAACTAGTTGGTTACCCAGCTACCTCAGACCCCATGAGCTCAGGTGGTACTGATAATCAAGCAGTCTTGACAGTAACACTAGGTTTAGAGGGTTTCTCTGAAGGACCACAGCAAGAAACACAACTGCTCTTGTGTTCTAGGCATATAACACCAACCCATTTCTCTGTACTGAAGGGCCAGTTTGAACTGTGAATCCCAGGACAAGGGCCATTCCTCACTGACCTCTGAGTAGGACACAGATGTAGCCAGGCTGCACAGATGTAGCCAGGTCTCCCAAGGCCACCATGCACATAGAGGGTTGGAAAAGATAGTGTGGAATAATATGAGTTGTCAAAGAGTTTATTGCCGCTCAGTTCTCCTTTTCCACTCACCTATTTTTCGCTGTTGAAGTCAAACCAGTACCAGGAATTGTCTGGTTTCCTTCTCTTTTTCCTGCCCATAAAAACTCAATATCCCAGGGAACCCTAAAGCCTGACAGCCTATTATATCAATAAGAATGTGAAGGTCCACTTAGTAAGTACACCAGTAACTTCAGTTCAAAGTCACAACCTAGGCAATTTCAGATCCAACACCAGAGTTGGAGAACATCTTCTCTTTTGGTGTGTTCCCCTTAAACCAACATCACTTTGAAGCTTCACTACTTAGGAATCTGGCCAATTAAATAAAGTAAGATTAAAGTTTCATTTCCTACCTGAAATTGTCACAGAGGTAAACAGGATTTGTAAAGGTATGGGATATGCATAAAGGCTTGGTAGGTTTCACAAGAAAAAGTCATGTGTGCACAGGTTCAGAGATTCTGGATGGACATTGAGGAAATTTTTACTCATCTCCATGGAAATCTCAAGATTCTCTCAGGTGCTAATTGGCTGAGAGAGGGAATGATGTCATGAAATAGGTGAAAGCCAGTAAGGGTTTCAGGAGCCAGTTATTAAAATGGCCAAGTGGACAGCATTATCAAGAGAAAGGCTGAACAACACTACATGCCTCAATATGGGCAGCTAATACCACACAACCCAGAGATAACCATTCCTGTGTCCAAGAACCTTAGTTCACAAAAGTGTCACATATTTCTTTCATGTGGTAATTAATAAAGTCACATGACTTTCACATTATCACAGATTTTGTTATCTTTTGTTAAATGCACAGATATCTCCTCAGTCAGTGATGTACTTACTGAGAAAACCATCCCTGACAAAGGCAAATTTTTGAACCAAAAGCATTTATTTAGTACCTTATTTATATCTTTACAGAGATGATTCAAAATGACATGTCATCAAGCAGTCATCTTGTTGTAGTCCTTCAGAGATAGCTTTTCATACTCATGCACAAGTGGGAAGCAAACAGAGGGAGACAGAGAGAGACTGGGCACAAAAGATCTAGAGAGACAGATTCAGAAATAAGAGACTGGGACCTACAGAAACAAAGGTATATATTGACAGAGACTGAGAGCCAGAGACTCCATTTCATCAGGTCACTTTCATTGGCATATCAACCTCAAGGCACACCCTCTTACAATACAACTCCAATAGGAAATATATTTTCTAACAGGGTCATACATCCTAACCCTTCCCAAATATTTCCTTACTGGGGAATCCACATGTAAAAAGATGAGCTTCAGGAGGACAATGCAATTCAAATCACCAGAAAGTGGAAGAAAATGGAGGGACTTCTAGGCTAAAAGAACATAGTTATCCTGATAGTTTGTTATTCAATACAATGAGTAAAGTCCCAACAACTTCCAAGGACTAAAGAACAGGACTGACAATTTCCTTTGGGGAAAATGTGGAATATTTCCATAATGGAGTATTATTCAGCTAAGAAAATGACATCAGTATATTTTTCAGGCAAATGGATGGAACCAGGAAAAATCATCCTTGGTGAAGTAACTAAAATGGAGAAAGAAAATTATGGTACTTATTTACTTATTAGGTGGTCCCCTAATGGTGGGAGATAAAGTACCAATAGGCCGTCTATGGTGAGCACACCAGTTTTCCACTACTCCTACTGGGTGACAGTTAATTGACATGTTGGGCCAGAGTTGCCAAACTAAATTCAAGAAACCTAGGCTGTTGCAATTAAAGTATGTTGTTCTTTGCCCTCAACTGACAGATCAGTGAAACAATCTTATATCCACACATATATGCTTCCTCTGCATCAAATGGGATTGCATATAGAGACCCACAGTCCAATAATATGCAGAGACTTTAAAAACTCAACTCTAAATGGGATTTCCCTATGAAATACTCCCTCCCCTCAGATCTCTTGAAAGCCTGTAAGAGAGGAGGCAGAATGAGTGTCATAAGTAGAGGGAATTGAGGACACAAGAAGAACAATGCCCTGAGAATCAGGCTACAGAGGAAGATGATGCAGCCAGGCTTGATGAGACCTGATAAGGGAGGGTCAAATAGAAGGGGGAAGAGGACCTCCTCTAATAGGGAACTAGAGAATGGGAATAGGGGTAGAAGAAGCAGTGTGGGCTGTACTGGAAAGCAAAGAGACAATAGGCCATATAGAGGATACAAAATGAAGAAATCTTAATAAATATATACATTAAAAAAAAACCTGTGACTAAGTTGATGAAATGGGGGGATGGGACAAGATGGGGGCCATCACTGTCCATTGTTTCTGAGAGCCAGCAGATAACACTGAAACTTGTGAGTGAAGAGGCAACTGAATCCTGGAAATCGACTTTGTGACTTCTTGAAGGAGGGGGACAGCACAGGAGTGGAGAACTCTTTGATTTAGGTCAGACAGGGACTTCTTGTGAATGGAAAAGGGCAGTTTCCTTCTTTGGGCCTCTCTCCATCTAGGAGTAGTGGAGCCATAGTACCAGTGATGCAGATCTTTCTTCTGAGAACTGAGAGAGCAGAGGTGGGAACACTAGCACCACACACTCAGCAGTCAGCCTAACCTACGTGCTAAAACCCAGATCGGTGGTAAAAGCCTGCCTGGGTCACAATCCCTAAAGTGGCCTGCTCTATTGACTCCACAGAGTCTAACTGTACTGCATGGGGCTGCCTAGTCCCTCAGTGGTGGACAGAGGGCTGTGCTATGGGCTGTGTGGAGGTCCTGCAAAAACACCCAGGTGTGCCAAGCCCTAAGCCAGGGAACTGGCTCCACAGGACTTCCTGGCTGTGAGCTAGACACCTCAGTCTGCAACTGCAGCTGGACTCCCAGGTCCAGGGGCTACAACAACCACCAAGGTGTCTGAACACACATAGGATCATGTGTGCTTTATTATTTGACCTGCTGGAGAGTGAATATGTCCCCTTGTGCATATAGAGCCCCAGAACCATGGTGCTTCTAAGCTGGCAGCAAGACATCAGAAACATTCCCACCCACACATCAAATGTGGAAAACATAGAGTATCATGAGTCAGGGATAATTCAGCACTGTGGCACCACCAGTGAAGTTTAGGCAAAAAACTCCTGGAGCTCAGTTAGAGACAATACCAGTAGTCTGTAAGCCACTGACATACCCAGGAAATTTGCCCACACAATCAAACCAGAGCATGTGATAACTTCAGTGCCTGCAAACCCTTTGGTGACCTCAAGGCATGTTTCTCTCACACTGAAGGCCTCTACATTCTCTAATACCCTGTCCCTCAAGAAAACCTTCCATGCAAACATATGCATACACCTTGCCTGCATCTGTCCTTCTGCACCTGCAGACTTCCCCCTCACAGGAATAGGTAAAGCACCAATGCACAGGCTGAAACCTTCGGGACCTCTCTAATTTTCCTGAAGAATTCTCCAGACACCAGAGAAAGATGGAAATATTCTGAACTGCACAATCCAAGAAAAAAAAACAGTGAAGGTCAGAGAAGAGGAAATGCCTAGAGGTTGGTGAAAGAACACACCCAACAAAAATCAGGGAATTTCATGGCCTCACCAGCAATCCCCCAAATCAATGGATACCCCAATTCTGTAGGAACACAGGAAAATGACCTTATAAATATGCTTATCCAGTTATTACAGTCACATAAAAAGGAAACAAACAAATCTCTCAGATAAATAGTCATGCAAATAGAAGGACAAGAATAGGCAAATTTAGTGGCATATAGAAAAGAAACTTACAAAAAAATAAAGGCTATCATACAGAGACAGGAAGCCACATTCAAACAGATGAAGGAAATGGTACAACACATAAAAATAGAATTAGAATCAATAAAGAAAACACAAACAGAGAAAACCCTCCAGCTGGAGAACTTAGAGAAAAGATCAGGAAACACAAAAGTAAGCATCACCAAGAGAATACAAGAGATGGAAGAGGAAAGCTCTGGAGCTGATGATTCGCTTGCAGAAATTGATTATTTCTCTCAAAGAAAATGGAAAATCAGTAAAGTCCCAAACACAAAACATCCAAGAAATCAAAGACATCATGAAAAGGTGAAATCTAAGAATAACAGGAATTGATGACAAAGAAGACTCCAGGCTCCAAGGTCCAGAAAATATCTTCAAGAAAATCATAGAAGAAAATTTCCCCAACTTAAAGAAAGAGAGGTCCATAAACATACAAGAGGCCTATAGAACACCAAATAGACTAGACCAGAAAAGAAAATCTTCACGCTATATCATTGTCAAAACATTAAATATATGGAACAAAGAAAAGGTATTAAAAGAAGCAAGGGTTAAAGGCCAAGTAAAATATAAAGGAAGACCTATCAGAATCACACTGGGCTTTACATCAGAAACTGTGAATGCCAGAAGGGCCTGGGTAGAGGAACTAATACATGTCTACAGAACTTTTCACCCAAACTCAAAAGAGTATACCTCCTTTTCAGCACGTCATGAAACCTTGTCTAAAATAGACCATATAGTTGGTCACAAAGCAAACCTCAACAGATACAAGAAGATGGAAATAATCCCCTGTATTCTATCTGACCACCATGGTCTAAAGCTGGACGTCAACAACAATAGAAATAACATAAAAATAACAATAGAAATAACATAACACATATGGAAACTGAGCAACTTGCTACTCAATGACATTTGGATTAAGGAAGAAATAAAAAATAAATAAATAAAGACTTCCTAGAATTCAATGAAAATGAAGATACAACATACCTAAATTTATGGGACATAATGAAAGCAGTGCTCAGAGGAAAATCTATAGAATTAAGTGCCTACAAGAAGAAATTTGTAACATTGAATGCAAGCAACTTAATGGCCTAACTAAAAACTTTAGGAAAAAAGAAGAGGAAGAATATATGCCCAAAAGGATTGGATGGCTGCAAGTAATCAAACTTAAGGCTGGAATCAATCAATTAGAAACAAATAAAGCTATTTAAAGAATTGATGAAACCAAGAGCTGATTCTTTGAGAAAATCAACAAGATAGACAAACCCTTATCGAAACTAACTAAAAGGCAGGGAGGCAATGTCCAAATCAGCAAAATAAGAAATAAAAAGGGAGACCTCATTACAGATAGTGAGGAAATCCAAACAATCATCAGGTCATACTACAAAAGCCATTGAGGTGTGACATCACAATGGAATTTTCACTTCACAGTGGCATTATGCCCTCAAATACTATTATACCATAACAATGTTTTTATGATATCACAATGATATATGATATCACAATGGTATTATGACATCACAAGAGCAAGACATAACAATGCTACGATGACATCCCAATGGTAATATGACATTACCCTTTTATGATGCTATACAAATGTTGTCATAATATCCCAGTGGTATATGACATCACAATGCTATTATATATTCACAATATGTCATCACAATAGTGTTATGATATCACGATAGTATAATGTCTTCACAAAGGTATGTTTTAGGTAATGATAATTATTTACTGATTATTAATAATGATAATTATTTATGATTTACCTTTTATCAATGCTTGTTGTTAATATTAAACAGTTGTATAACCAATTCACCACACAGTGACTGGGTTCATTTAGATAACATAGAACACAGTGCTGTCCAATAGTTACTCCCTTCTAAACCTTCAAGCCCTCATGGTTTCCTAACATTTAGATTTTACCCATTATATTTGCTTTTTTTGTGAAGTCTTAGGTCTGATTCATTCTCTCCACACTATTCCAATATCTCTCTTCACTCTATGCTCTCCAAGCTCTGCTCCCTAGCCCTCTCTCTTCCCACTCATTTCCTTCACTCTCACTCCTATTGCTCGACATTGTGGCTAGTGGCTCTATTCTGGGCTGTTTACACAAAGTTCAGATAAGATGCTTAGAATAAGTATCACAATGCAATATCCAGATTGAAACCAGAGAGTGGAGGGTAGAAATCAGCATTTGAATGTGCAACGGTAAGGTGTATACATGTCAAAAACATTATACCAACAATGTTATGACAAATCGCAATGCTATAAAGACATCACAATGCTATTATGATATCACAATGGGGTATGACCTTAACATGCTATTATTACATCACATGGATATTATGACATCAAACTGCTATTATGACATCACAATGGTGTTATGAGATCAAAATATTATGGCATCACATCTTTATTATGACATCTGAATTGTGTCTTGACTTCTCAGTGCTATTCGACTTTACAATGCTATTAGGACTTCATGCTGCTATTATGACATCATTTGGTATAATATCATAATGGAAATATAACATCACAATATTAATAATATAACAATGCAAATGTGACATCCCAATGCTATCCTGATGTCACATGAATACTATCATATAACAATGGTATTAGGAGATCACAATGCTGTTTTGACATCATCACAATGGTATTATAACAACACAGTGGTATTATGATGTCAAAATGCTATAATGACATCAAGATGGTATGTCACCTCATTGCTATTATGACATCACAATTTTAAGACATCACACTGGTATTATAACATCACAATGCTATTGTGACTTTATAATTTTATTACAACATTACAATGCTATTAGGGCAGCACAAAGTAGTCATGGCATCCCAATGCTTATATGACATTTCAATGCTTTTATGACATTACAATGTTATTATGATATCATAACCTATTCCAACAAAATTGGAATATGTGGTATGATGTCCCCTTGGAATTTTGACATCACAATTGAATTATGACCTAAAAATATTTTTACATCATTGCAAAACTCTTATAATATCACTGATATTATGATACCATAATGGTATTATGACATCACAATGTTATAATGACATCACGGTGATATTATGATATCATAATCGTATTTGACAAAACATTTGTGTCACAATATTCCGATGGCATTATGATATCCCAAAGCTATTATAAAATCACAATACTATTATGACATCACAATGTGATAATGTCTTCACAATGATACAATAGCTCAATGGTAATATGAACTCACAATGGCATAATCACTTCACAACGGTATTATATCAAACTGATATGATGACGACACAAGACTATTATGACATCACACTGGCATTATGACACTAAAATACTATTATGACATCACAATGGTATTTTTTACTCCACAATGGTATCATGACATCACAATTATAATATGACATCCCAACTTTATTATGACATGTAAATTGTTTTATGTCTTCACAATTGTGCCATGATATCTCAGCACACATATAATATCACCATGGTATTATGACATGTCAATTATATTATGATATCAAAAATGTTTAATGATATCACAATTTTATTATGACATTCAATGTTATTATGTCATCACAATGGTGTCATGACATCACCATGGTATTATAACATCAGAATGCTATTATGACATCACAATGGAATTTCAACATGATTGTGTTATTCTATTTATTCACAATAGAATTTTGACGTCAAAATGGCATTATGATCTCAAAAGGCTATTATGACATTACAATGGTCTGACATCCCTATGTTATTATGATATCACAATGATAGGACATCACAATGGTGTTATGACGCCACAATGGTATAACATCACAAAAACATTAAGACATCAAAATGCTATTAGGATATCACAATGGTATTATGACATTACAAGTTTATTATGACATCTGAATGTTTTTATGTCATAACAATGGTGTCATGACATCTCATTGCTTTTATTGCATCACAATGGTATTATGAAATAACAATGGTGTCATGATATCTCAATGGAATTATTACATTAAAAACTTATTTTGATGTCTTCCAACCTTTTACCCTGGTACATCTATACAATGGAGTATTACTCAGCAATGAAAAATAAGGAAATCATGAAATTTGCAGGTAAATGGTGGGACCTGGAAAGGATCATCCTGAGTGAGTTGTCCCAGAAGCAAAAAGACACATACGGTATATACTCACTCATATAAATAAACCCACTAAACCCACTAAAATCTATACATCTAAACATACTAAGGAAAAGAGAAAACCCTTACTAATTCAATCCCCATCCTGAAAGGCAAAGAGGATGGACATCAGAAGAAGAAGAAAAAAGGAAACAACCTAGGAACCTGCTACAGAGGGACTCTGAAAGCCAGAAGAAGAAAACAGGAAACAACCTTGGAACCTGCCACAAGGGCCTCTGAAAGCCTCTGCCATGCAGACTGTGAAAGCAGATGCTGAGCCTGATAGCCAACTGATGGGCAGAGTGAATGGAATTTTATGTAAGAAGTGAGAAATAGCAAGAGCTGGAGAGGACAGGAACTCCACAAGGTAGTGGGACCGGGGTGATACAAAATGACATTATAATGGTGTTATGACATCACAATGCTATTATGACCTAAAATGCACAATTCTAGTATGACATCACAATGCTATTATGGCATTATACCATTGTGATGGTATTAGGACACCTTAATACTATGATAACATCGTAATGGAATTCTGATATCACAATGGCATTATGACATCTCAATTCTATTATGACATTAAAAGTCATCATGACATCACAATGATATTATGACATCACAATGCTATTAAGATCTCATGGTGGTATGACATCACAATGGAATTTTAACATCACAATGGCATTCTGATATCACAATGGTATTATGACATCACAATTCTATAATGAATTCCCAATGCTATTATGACATTACAATGAAAAAGTGTTATGCCGTCACAATGGTATTTTCACATCCCATAGCTATTATAACATCACAGTGCTATCATGACATTACAATTCTATAATGACATCAAAATCGTATCACATCATCACAATGCTGTATGACCTGGTAATTGTATGACATCTGAATACTATCATGATAGCATAATGCTAATATGACAGCACAATGGTATTGTGATATCACAATTCTATGTTGACATCACAATGGTATTACTTCAAAATGATATTATGACATCACCATGCTATTAATACATGAAGATTGTGCTATGACATCACAACAGAATTTTGACATCAAAATACTATTTTGACTTCATAATGGAATGGCTTCACAATGCTATGACAATAGCACAATGATGTTAGGACATCACTATAATCTGATGACATCACATGCGATTTTTGCTATCACAATGTCATTATGATATCAAAATTCATCATGACATCCCAATCCTATTCTGACATCAAAATGCTATTACAACATGATTGTTTTATATCATCACAATGGAAATTTGACAATCACCATATTATGACATCACAATGCTATTAAGATATGACAATGCTATTATAAAATCACAATGCTGTTATGACATCATAATGCTATTATGACTTCAAAATGTTATTATGACATCACAATTGTATTATGACATCACAATGCTATTATGGCTTCACAATGCTATTATGATGTCTCAAAGCTATTAAGACATTACAATGATATTAAAATCACAATGATATTATAACATCACAATCGGATAATGGCATGATAATACCCTTATGAAATCACAATGTTACAACATCTCAATAGTATTATGACATCACAATGATATTATGACTTCACATCAGTATGACTTTCCAATGGTATTAAGACATCTCAATGCTATTATGGCATTACAATATTATGAGGCTTGGCAAGATGTCAGTGCCGGTACGACTCTCTTTCTAACCAGCAGCACAGCAGGATCTGCACAGTGACCAGCAATCAGAACTCACAGCCATAAAACAAAAGTGATTTTGTTTCCCAGGTGAGAGGAGACCCCACAGTGGGGAATTCAATCAGCTTTAACTCACCCGGCTAAAGCACTGAAGAAATCCCAGTTCCACCAGGCGCTTGGTCAACAGCCCAGAGCCACACACCAGGGTGCACTGGTCACTATCCCAGAATGAACTGTGGGCACCACAACATCACAGATTGGAATTTCCAGTCAAGAGATAATCCCACGGTGCAGAAAACAATTGGACCGACCTTAGATCACCCAGACATCCCCTGGAAAAGACTCGGGTTCCATGGGCACCCCAGGAGCCAGCCCAGATCCAGAGCTGGGGACCTAGGCACCAGCACAGAGCCCTGCCTGCATGCCTGATTTGCTGCCTCAGTTAGAACTGTGGCCACCAGGGCACCAAATACTGAGTTTCACTGTCGAGTGCAAACCCACAGGGAGGGCTGGTCTGATCTCAGAGCACTCAGCTGATACTACCACCCCTAAAAGGTCTCAGGAAAAATTACCAAGTTTAGGAAGATGCCGGGGGGGGGGGCAGAGCCAAGATGGCAACTAGCACACACAGTTTCTGAGCAGTGGGATACCTGATCTTCTGAGTTGGAGAATGGAAGGACCCCCAACCCAGGAAAACCACAGCAAGGCTTTCTGAACACCAGAGAACATCGCAGGAGGTGAAAACTTTGGCCTCCGGTCACCCGGAGACTTGTAGGGGAAGGAGAGAAACGATCCTTTGTTCTTGCAGCACTCCCTACCCCCAGACCTCCTTCCTCCTCGGCACAGCGGCACAACGGACTCATATTTCTCAGCGCAGACCTAACTGCCTGGGGTATACAGCCGCTGAGACAGAGCCCCAAGCACTTTAGCTGCAGATAAAAGCCAGCAGTACTTGCCCCGGAGTCCCAGATTCGCACAGCGGCTACACCATCCTCCCAGGGCGCGAATCTGCTAGACACCATACTAGCTCCGCAGGATCACCATCACTGACGGTACGGACCACCCAATCCCACAGTGACAGAGAGTACGCTATATACTCACCAAAACCAGGCAGAAACGTCATACAACCTGGACACACCAGGCCTGGGCCTCCCAAGCTTGGAGAGCACAACAAAGAGATCCCAGGACTTCCCAGAAAGCATTGGGACTAGCAACCCAATCTCCAGTTACAGTGGGACGTGGCAGCGGAGCAGCACTGAACTGGCGGGGCACCACAGCCCTCCAGTTTAAGACTAACCAGGGCCATACCAGAGAACAGAGAGCCTGGTTACCCCATCCCTGCTGAAGTGACCACCCTGAAATCTCCAGCTGCAGCAAAACCTCAGAACCTGGCAGTGACAGCAGCACAGAACTAGCAGAACACATAAAAGAAGCAGGGCCAAACCAGAGAGCAGAGAGCCCCGGATACCAAGATCTCTGCCAAGAGACCTGCCTGTAAGTGAGTGCACCCTTGAGAATCTGCAGTTCCCCAGATCCTGGGTCCTTCTAAATCAGAAGCCAGGCATCGAACCCCCCTCCCACCCACATACCCACTTTGGGAAACAGAGGGGCACTAGGTACATTGAAGTTCCTGCCCTGTGGGCCTGATTGAGGAGCTAAGACAGTTAATGCCAGAAATTGCGTTGCGATCATCATTAGCGCCTGCGACATATAAAGTGCAGAGCCCCTCCCACACACTCAAGGGTTCAACATTAACCATCACTCTGTCCCTCAAGAAACTCAACCACGCACACTTACACACACAGACACACACGCGTGCGAGCACACATGCTTGCATTTGCCCCGTTTGCGCCTGCGTACTTTCCTCCCACAGGTACAGCTAGTCCTCAGCACACGCTGAGAGTGCTCACCTTCCTGAAGAACTCTCCAGACACCAGAGAGAGACAGCACCAGTCTGATCTGCAGAATCCAAAAACAAACAGGGAAAGTTTCAGATAAGCCAATGGAAAGAGGTAGGCGAAAGAACACTTCCAACATAAATCAGGACATCATGACTTCACCAGCAAACCCCAAAATCGATGGATACACCAATTCAGCAGAAGCACAGGAAAATGATTTTAAAGCCATGCTTGCCCAATTATTTGAGGCTCATAAGGAGGAAATGAACAAGTCTTTCAAAGAGATGGCCAGTCAATTGGAGGCAAAGAAAGAAGAAATAGACAATATCCTTAAAGAAATACAGGCAAACATAGACAAACAAATAGATACTCAAGTAGAGGAAAAAGTACTGGCATATAAAAAGTAAATGAAAAAAGAAATAGAGGCCATTGTAGAGAGACAGGAATCCAAATTCAAATACATGAAAGAAATGGTGCAAGGCATGAAAACAGAATTAGAATCAATAAAGAAAACACAAAATGAGAAAACCCTTGAGCTGGAGAACTTGGAGAAAAGATCAGGAACCACAAAAGTAAGCATCACCAGCAGAATACAAGAGATGGAAGAGAGAATCTCTGGAGCTGAAGACACACTTGCAGAAATGGATACTTCTCTCAAAGAAAAAGTAAAATCAGAAAAGTTCCAATCACAAAATATCCAAGAAATCAAGGATGCTATGAAAAGACAAAATCTAAAAATAATAGGAATTCACGAAAAAGAAGACTCCAGACTCCAAGGTCCAGAAAATATTTTCAAGAAAATCATAGAAGAAAATTTTCCCAACTTAAAGAAAGAGATGTCCATAAATATACAAGAGGCCTAGAGAACACCAAATAGACTAGACCAGAAAAGAAACACATCATGTCACATCATAGTCAAAACACTAAATCTACAGAACAAAGAAAAGATATTAAAAGCAGCAAGGGAAAAAGGCCAAGTAACATATGAAGGTAGACCTATCAGAATCACACCGGACTTCTCATCAGAAACTATGAAAGCCAGAAGGGCCTGGGCAAGTATCATGGAGACTCTAAGAGATCACAAATGTCAACCCAGACTACTATACCCTGCAAAGCTTTCAATCAACATAGATGGAGAAAACAAAATATTCCATGACAAAACTAAATTTACACAATATCTACTTAGCAAACCATCCCTACAGAAGATACTAGAAGGAAAACTCCAATCCAATGAAAACAAATTCACCCAAGAAAACAGGGCATACAGATAATGTCCCAACAAGCAATGAAACAGGGTTAGATCATCGACTCCATTACAAAAGGAACTAACATGCATTGGTCACTATTATCTATCAATATCAATGGACTCAACTCACCAATAAAAAGACACAGGCTAACAGAATGGTTAAGGAAATAGGATCCAACATTCTGTTGCATCCAAGAAACACACCTATGCAACAAAGACAAACACTATCTCAGAGTAAAGGGCTGGAAAACTGTTTTTCAAGCAAATGGTTCCAGAAAACAAGCTGGAGTAGCCATCCTAATATCTAATAAAATAGACTTTCAACCCAAGTTAATCAAAAAAGATGAGGGCCACTATATTCTCATCAAAGGAAAAATCCACCAAGAGGACATCACAATCTTGAATATCTATGCCCCAAATACAAGAGCACCGACATTCGTAAATGAAACATTATTAAAGCTTAAATCATACATTGATCCTAATACCTTAATAGTGGGAGACTTCAACACTCCACTCTCACCAAGGGACAGGTCAACTAGGAAGACACCAAATAGGGAAATAAAAGCACTCACAGAATCCCTAAATCAAATGGACCTAATAGACTTCTACAGATCATTTCACCCAAACTCAAAAGAGTACACCTTCTTTTCAGCACCACATGGAAACTTTTCCAAAATAGACCATATAGTGGGCCACAAAGCAAGCCTCAACAGATACAAAAGGATTGAAATAATCCCTTGTATACTATCTGACCACCATGGACTAAAGCTAGACATCAACAACAACAGAAACAACAAAAAGCCGACACACACATGGAAACTGAACAACTTACTACTCAATGACAGCTGCGTTAAGGAAGAAATAAAGAAAGAAATTAAAGATTTCCTAGAATTCAATGAAAAGGAAGGCACAACATACCCAAATTTATGAGACACATTGAAAGCAGTACTCAGAGGAAAACTTATAGCACTAAGTGCCTGCAAGAAGAAATTCGTAACATCACATATAAACAACTTAATGGCCCAACTGAAAACCCTAGAAAAAAAAGAAGCAGATACACCCAAGAGGAGCAGATGGCTGGAAATAATCAAACTAAGGGCTGAAATCAATCAACTAGAAACAAATAAAACTATCCAAAGAATCAATGAAACAAAAAGCTGGTTCTTTGAGAAAATCAACAAGATAGACAAACCCTTAACCAAACTAACTAAAAAGCAGAGAGAAACTATCCAGATCAGCAAAATCAGAAATGAAAATGGGGACATACCCACAGACACTGAGGAAATCCAAACAATTATTAGGTCATACTACAAAAGGCTATATGCCACAAAATTTGAGAATCTGAATGAAATAGATGATTTTCTTGAAAGATTCCATCTACCAAAACTAAGTAAAGACCAGGTAGAAAGACTGAATAGCCCTATATCTCCCAAGGAAATCGAAGCAGTCATTAACAGTCTCCCCTCCACAAAAAGCCCTGGACCAGATGGCTTCAGCGCAGAATTCTACAAGACCTTCAAAGAAGTGCTAACTCCAATTCTCCTCAAGCTATTCCACAAAATAGAAACAGAAGGAACACTACCAAACTCATTCTATGAAGCCACAGTCACCTTAATACCTAAACCACACAAAGACCCAACAAAAAAAGAGAACTTTAGGCCTATCTCTCTTATGAACATTGACGCAAAAATACTCAATAAAATACTTGCAAACTGAACCCGAGAACACATCAAAGACATCATCCACCATGACCAAGTAGGCTTCATCCCAGGCATGCAAGTGTGGTTCAACATACGGAAATCCATCAATGTAATCCACTAAACAAACAAACTGAAGGAGAAAAACCACATGATCATCTCCTTAGATGCCGAAAAAGCATTTGACAAAGTCCAACACCCATTCATGTTTAAAGTCTTGGAGAGATCAGGGATACAAGGCACATACCTAAACATAGTAAAGGCAATATAGAGCAAGCCTATAGCTAACATCAAACTCAATGGAGAGAAACTTAAATCAATCCCACTGAAATCAGGGAGAAGACAAGGCTGTCCATTGTCCCCATATCTCTTCAACATAGAACTTGAAGTCCTAGCCAGAGCAATAAGACAACTAAAGGAGATCAAGGGGATACAAATCGGAAAGGAAGAAGTCAAAGTGTCACTATTTGCAGATGATATGATAGTATACATGAGCGACCCCAAAAATTCAACCAGAGAACTCCTTCAGCTGATAAACATCTTCAGCAAAGTGGCAGGATACAAAATCAACTCAAAAAAATCAGAAGCCCTCCTATATACCAAAGACAAAAAGGCTGAGAAAGAAATTAGGGAAACAACACCCTTCACAATAGCCACTAATAACATAAAGTACCTTGGTGTGACTCTATCCAAGCAAGTGAAAGACCTGTTTGAGAAAAACTTCAAGTTTCTGAAGAAAGAAATCGAAGAAGATATCAGAAGATGGAAAAATCTCCCGTGCTCATGGATTGGTAGGATTAACATTGTGAAAATGGCCATACTGCCAAAAGCAATCTACAGATTCAATGCAATTCCCCTCAAAATACCAACTCAGTTCTTTACAGACCTTGAAAAAAGATTCTCAGCTTCATATGGAGAAACAAAAAACTCAGAATCTCCAAAATGTTCCTGTACGACAACAGATCATCTGGAGGTATCTCCATTCCTGATCTCAAGCTGTACTACAGGGCACCAGTAATAAAAACTGCATGGTATTGGCATAGAAACAGAAAGGAGGATCAATGGAACCACATAGAAGACCCAGAAATAAATCCACACACCTATGAATACTCGATATTCGACAAAGAAGCCAATTCCATTCAATGGAAAAAAGACAGCATCTTCAACAAATGGTGCTGGACCAACTGGATGTCTACATGCAGAAAAATGAAAATAGATCCATTTTATCACCCTGCACAAAACTAAAGTCAAAGTGGATCAAGGACCTCAACATAAAACCAGATACCCTAAACCAATTAGAAAAAAAAGTGGGGAACAGCCTAGAACTCATTGGCACAGGAGACAATTTCCTGAAAATAACACCAACAGCACAGGCTCTAAGAGCAACAATCAATAAATGGGACCTCATGAAACTGAAAAGTTTCTGTAAAGCAAAGTATACCGTCATCAAAACAAAACGACTGCCTACAGATTGGGAAAGAATCTTCACTAACCCTTTATCTGACAGAGGACTAATATCCAGTATATACAAAGAACTAAAGAAGCTGAAAAGCAGCAATCCAAGTAATCTACTTAAAAAATGGGGAACAGAGCTAAACAGAGAATTCTCGACAGAGGAATATCGAATGGCAGAAAAACACTTAAAGAAATGCTCATCCTCATTAACCATCAGGGAAATGCAAATCAAAACGACCCTGAGATATCACCTTACACCCATCAGAATGGCCAAGATGAAAAACTCAAGCGATAACACATGCTGGAGAGGTTGTGGAGAAAGGGGAACCCTCCTCCACTGCTGGGGGGAATGTAAACTGGTACAACCACTCTGGAAATCTATCTGGCGCTTCCTAAGACAAATAGGAATAGTGCTTCCTCCAGACCCAGCTATACCACTGCTAGGTATATACCCAAAGTTTGTTCAAGTACACAAAAAGGACACTTGCTTAACCATGTTTATAGCAACTCTATTTGTAATAGCCAGAACCTGGAAACAACCCAGATGTCCATCAACGGTGGAATGGGTACAGAAATTTTTGTATTTTCACACAATGGAATACTACTCAGCAATCAAAAAGGAGGAAATCATGAAATTTGCAGGCAAATGGAGGGATCTAGAAAAGATCATTCTGAGTGAAATATCCCAGAAGGAGAAAGACAAACATGGGATATACTCACTTATATAGACCTATAAGATAGGATAAACATAATGAAATCTATACACCTAAAAAACATAATCAATTGAGAGGACATGGGGTAAGATGATCAATCCTCATTTAGAAAGACAGATGGGATGTGCGTTGAACGTATGACAGGAGTCTACTGAGCGCATCTGAAAGACTCTAACTAGCAGTGTTGCCAAAGCAAAGACTCATGACCAAACCTTTGGCAGAGTACAGGGAATCATAAGAAAGAAGGGGAATTAGTCTGATGGGGAAAGGATAGGAGCTCCACAAGGACCAAATATATCTGGGCACAGGGTCTTTTCTGAGACTGACATTCAACCAAGGACCATGTAGGGATATAACCTAGAACCTCCACTCAGATGTAGCCTGTGGTAGCTCAGTAACCAATTGGTTTCCCAAAGTGAGGGGAACAGGGACTATTTCTAACAGGAACTCAATGACTGGCTCTTTGGTCTCCCCACCCCCGAAGGGAGGAGCAGTCCTGTTAGGCCTTAGAGGAGGGCTTTGCAGCCAGTCCTGAAGATACCTGCTAAAACAGGATCAGATGAATGGGGAGGAGGTCCCCCCTATCAGTGGACTTGGAAAGGGGCACGGTGGAGATGAGGGAGGGAGGGCGGGACTGGGAGGGAATGAGGGATCGGGACACGGCTGGGATACAGAATTAATAAAATGTAACTGATAAAAAAAATAAAAGATGTAATAAGTAATACAAAAAAGAAAAAAAAAAAAAAAAAGGAAGATGCCCAGGCTCCCAAAGGCCAGAAAGGTGGAGCCACGCACGTCTGTGCCTGTGGGTTCAAATAGCATCGCAGGCAGAACAGCGGTCCCCAAAGCAAAAACAGTGTGTCCCTGTCAGGAGAAAACTCCACAGTTGGGGGATCATCAGGTGTAACACTCAGGATATTCAGCACCAAAAGACTTTCTAGATTCACGCAGACTCTAGACTCTAGACTTTTACTGCAGGCAGGAGCTCTGTGCTCACCCGCCATTATTGAGTACCCCTAGGGCACTAGGGCACACAGCTGCATCCTCAGACCTACAAAACCCAGAAAGCCATTACAGCAGCCCTCAATTACTGTGCCAAGGATCAACCAGTTATCCCTACCTAGACTGACAAAAATGTGGGAATTTCTTGTCCTTCAAGAGGGCTGCACCCAACAATTACACCTAAAGAACAACAACTGCTGCTCACTACATTCAGAGCAAAAAACCCAGCAGCAGGGCAGCCACCAGCAGGAACTCTTGATGAGAGGAGACCCTTCCTGAATACCATAGTTACCATAAAGGTCCATACACCTGAAGTGAACTGTGACAGTTCCTGAGAAGCACCACTATTCAGTTGACCATACCCAAAAAGCAGAGGAGAACTTCAGAAACCCCACCAAGTGGATTCTTCCCGCCCCAGGACTCAGCAGGCATCACAAATTAACAGACAACACCTGAGACAGACAGATGGGGAGAGGTCAGCGAAAAAGCACAACCAACAAAAGGCAAATCAATATGGCATTCCCAGAACCAGGTTATGCAGGGGCAAGTAGCACTGGACACCCTAACATGAGTGAAATTCAAGAAGCTGACCTTACATCTATGATAATGAAGTGGTTAATGGTGGAAGTAAAGAAAATGTGTAAAGAATTAGGGGAAGATATAATAAAAAAGACTGTGTTCATCTGTAAAGAAATACAGGAAGATGCAGCCAAACAGTCTGTGTCACTGAAAGAAATAAAAGAAACAGAGGAACATTCAAACAAACAGCGGAAGGCGTCAAAGGAAAAACAGGAAAATAGAGCCAGACTGGTGAAGGAAATCAACAAAACGGTTCAAGATCTGAAGATAGAATCGGAAGAATTAAAGAAAACACAAACAGAGGAAATCACGGAGAGGGAGAACCTAGGAAAGAAAACAGGAACTACAGAGTTAAGCATAATCAACAGACTACAAGAGATGGAAGAAAGAATCTCAGGAGTGGAATATAGAATGGAAGAAATTGATATATCCATCAAAGAAAATAATAAATCTAACAAATTCCTGACATAAACCATCCAAGAAATCCAAGACAAAATAAAAAGACAAAACCTAAGAACAATAGGAATAGAGGGAGATGAAGATTCCCTCCTCCAAGGCCCAGAAAATATTTTAACAAAATCATTGAAGAAAATTTCCCCAACTTAAAGGTGAAGCCTATAAGAATACAAGAGGCCTACAGAACACCAGTAAATTAGACCAGAAAAGAAAATCCTCCTGTCACATAATAATCTAAACAGTAAGTAAACAGAACAAAGAAAAAATACTAAAGGCTGCAAGGGAAAAAGGCCAAGTAACATATAATGGCAAACCCATCAGAATCACACCTGACTTCTCAACAGAAACTATGAAAGCCAGAAGAGCCTGGATGGATATCATGCAGAGCCTAAGAGAACACAGATGTCAGCCTAGGCTACTGTATCCAATAAAGCTCTCAGTCCTCATAGACAGAGAAAACAAGACATTCAATGACAAAACCAAATTTCAACAATACATACACACATATCCAGCTTACAGAAGATACTAGAAGAAAAAAATAAAATGCAAAGAAACTAACTACTTTCAAGAAATCATAGGAAATAAATAACCTCACTACAGCAAAACAAAAGCAGCCAAACACTCAAACACACTACCATGGCCAACATCACTATCAAAGGATCTAACAGCCCCTGGTCATTAATCTCCCTCAACATCAATGGACTCAATTCTCTAATAAAAAGACACAGACTATCAGAATGGATGCGTAAACAAGACCCAACAATCTGTTGCATAAAGAAACACACTTAAAACACAAAGATAGACATTACCTGAGAGCAAAGGGCTGGAAGATGGTTTTCCAAGCAAGTGGTCCCAAGTAGTAAGCAGGAGTAGCCATCCTAATATGTAATAAAGTAGATTTTCAACCAAAATCAATCAACAGAGATAGAGAAGGACACTTCATACTCATCAAGGGAGAAATCCACCAGGAAGATATCACAAACCTGAACATCTATGCCCCAAACGCAAGGGCACCCACATTTGTAAAAGAAACTTTAATAAAATTTAAACCACACATAGACCCCCACACATTAATAGTGGGAGACTTCAACACCCAACTCTCAACCAAGCACAGGTCAACAAAACAGAAAGTAAACAAAGAAACAATATCTCTGACAGAAGTCATAAATCAAATGGACCTCACAGTCATCTACAGAACCTTTCACCCAAACCCAAAAGAATTTACCTTCTCAGCACCTCATGGAACCTTCTCCTCAATAGACCATATAGTTGGTCACAAAGCAAGCCTAAGCAGATACAAGAAGATTGAAATAATCCCTTGTGTCCTATCTGATTACCATGGATTAAAACTGGACATCAATGACAAAAATAGCAAAAGGCCAACACACAGATGGAAACTGAACAACTTGCTTCTAAATGACAGGTGGGTCAGAGAAGAAATAAAGAATGAAATTAAAGACTTCCTAGACTTCAATGAAAATGAAGGAACAACATACCCAAACTTATGGGACACAATGAAAGCAGTGCTAAAAGGAATGTTCATAGAACTAAATGCCTTCAAAAAGAAATTCGAAACATCTCATGCAAGGAACTCATTTAAGAGCCCTAGAAAAAAAGAAGCAGACACACCAAAAAGGAATAGACTGCTGGAAATAATCAAACTCAGGTCTGAAATCAATAAATTAGAAACAAATAAAACAATTCAAAGAATCAATAAACCCAAGAGCTGGATCTTTGAGAAAATCAGCAAGAAAGACAAACCCTTAGGCAAACAATAAAAGGCAGAGAGAAACTATCCAAATCAACAAAATCCAAAATGAAAAGGGGGACATAACAACAGACACTGAAGAAAACCAAACAATAATTAGCTCTTACTTCCAAAGTCTATATGCCACAGAATTTGAAAATCTAAATGAAATGGACAATTTTCTTTACCATGCCAAAAGCTGAGTCAAGAGGAGGTAAACCAATTAAATAGTCCTATGTCACCTATGGAAATAGAAGCTTTCATCAAAAGTCTACCATGCAAAAAAAGCCCAGGGCCAGATGGTTTCAGCACCAAATTCTACCAGACCTTCAAAGAAGAGCTAACACCAATACTCTTCAAACTATTCCACAAGATAGAAACAGAAGGAACATTACCAAACTCATTCCATGAAGCCACAGTCACCTTGGTAACTAAACCTCACAAAGACCCATCAAAGAAAGAGAATTTCAGGCCAATCTCCCTCATGAACATTGTCAACCAAATCCTTGCAAACCGAATCCAAGAACACATCAAAGACATCATCCACCATGACCAAGTAGGCTTCATCCCAGGCATGCAGGGGTGGTTCAATATGCGGGAATCCATCAATGTGATCCACCACATAAACAAACTGAAGAAGAAAAACCACAAGATCATCTCCATAGATGCTGAAAAGGCATTTGACAAAATCCAACACCCATTCATGTTTAAAGTTTTGGAGAGATCAGGATACAAGGCACATACCTGAACATAGTAAAGGAGATATACAGCAAGCCTAGAGCCAACATCAAACTCAATGGAGAGAAACTTAAATCTTTCACACTGAAATCAGGGACAAGGCAAGTTTGTCCACTCTCTCCATTCATTTCAACAATGATCCTGAAGTCCTAGCTAGAGCAATAAGACAATTGAAGGAGATCAAGGGGATACAAATTGGAAAGGAAGAAGTCAAAGTATCACTACTTGCAGATGATATGAGAGTATACCTGACTGACCCCAAAAACTCTACCAGGGAACACCTTCAACAAAGTGGCTGGATAAAAAAATTAACTCAAAAATTCAGAAGCCTTCCTGTATACAAAGGACAAAAGGGCCAAGAAAGAAATTAGGGAAACAACACCCTTCACAATAGCCACAAAGGACATAAAGTACCTTGGAATGAACCTAACCAGCCAAGTCAAAGTCTTGTATGAAAAAAAAAAAATTCCAGTCTGTGAAGAAATAATTAGAAGAAGTTATCAGAAGATGGAAAGATCTCCCCTGCTCATGGCTTGGCAGGATTTATATAGTAAAAATGGCCATCTCACCAAAAGCAATCTACAGATTCAATGCAATTCCCAACAAATTACCAAGACAATTCTTTAAAGACCTTGAAAGAAATGTCCTCACCTACATATGGAATCACAAGAAACCCAGAATTGCTAAAACAATTCTCTACAGTAAAAGATCTTCAGGAGGTGTCTCCATCCTTGATCTCAAGTTAGTACTACAGAGCAACAACACTAAAAACTGCATGGTACTTGCATAGAAACAGACTGTTGGATCAATGGAATCAATAGAAGACCCTGACATAAATCCACACACTTATGGACACCTGATTTATGACAAAGATGACAAATCCATTCAATGGAAAAAAAGACAGCATCTTCAACAAATCGTGCTGCTCTAACTGGAAGTCTACATGTAGAAAAATGAGAATAGATCCATACTTATCATCCTGCAAAAACTTAAAATCCAAGTGGATGAAAGACCTCAACATAAAACTAGACACACTGAACCGCTTAGAAGAAAAAGTGGGGAATAGCCTTGAACTCATTGGCACAGGAGACAACTTCCTGAACAGAACACCAACATCACAGGCTCTAAGAGCAAGAATCAATAAATGGGACCTCATAAAACTGAAAAGCTTCTGTAAAGCAAAGGATACTGTCCTCAGAACAAAACAACAGCCTATAGATTTGGAAAAGATTTTCAGTAACCCTATATCTGACAGAGGGCTAATATCCAGTATATATAAAGAACTAAAGAAGTTAAACAGCAAAAAATCAAGTAATCCAATTAAAAAAAATGGGGTACAGAGCTAAACAGAGAATTCTCTGCAGAGGAATATCGAATTGCAGAGAAACACTTAAAGAAATGCTCAACCTCATTAACCATCAGGGAAATGCAAATCAAAATGACCCTAAGATTTCACCTTAAACCATCAGAATGGCTAAGATCAAAAACTCAAGAGACAACACATGCTGGAGAGGTTGTGTAGAAAGGGGAATCTGCTTCCACTCCTGGTGGGAATGTAAACTTTTACAACCACTCTGGAAATCAATCTGATGTTTTCTCAGACAACTAGGAATAGCGATTCCTCAAGATCCAGTTATACCACTCCTAGGCATATATACAAAAGATTCTCAAGTTCGTGATAAGGATATTTGCTCAACAATGTTTGTAGCAGCCTTATTTGTAATAGCCAGAAGCTGGAAACAACCCAGATGCCCCTTGGTGGAGGAATGGATGCACAAGTTGTGGTATATCTACACAATGGAATATTACTCAGCAATCAAACACAAGAAAATCATGACAACTGCAGGTAAATGGTAGGATCTGGAAAAGATCATCTTGAGTGAGCTACTCCAGCAGCAGAGGGATGCACACAGTATATACTCACTCATATAGACATATAATATAGGATAAACCTACTAAAATCCGTACACCTAAAGAAACTAATCAAGAGGGAGGACTCTTGCTAAAATGTTCAATTCCTATCCAGAAAGGCAAAGAGGCTGGACATCAGAAGAATGAGAAAAGAGAGAACAAGTCAGGAGCCTGACACAGGGGACCTCTGAAAAGCTTTGCCTTGCAGACTATGAACGTAGATGTTGAGACTTATGGGCAACCTTTGGGCAGAGTGCAGGGAATCTTATGAGAGAAGTGGGAAACAGTAAGATCTGGAGAGGACAAGAACTCCATAAGGAGAGCAATAGAACCAAAATATCTGAGCACAGGGGTCTTTCCTGAGACTGCTATTCCAACCAGGGCCTATGCATGGAGATAACCTAAGATCCCTGCACAGATGTAGCCCATGGCAGCTCAGTAACCAAATGGGTTTCATTGTGATAGGAGCAGGGACTGTCTCTGACATGAACTGATTGGCCTGCTCTTTAATTACCTCCCCCTGAGTGGGGAAGCAGTATTACCAAGCCACAGAAGAGGACAAGGCAGCCACTCCTGATGAGACCTAATTGACTAGAATCAGAAAAAAAGAAAAGAAGTCCTCCCCTATTAGTGGACTTTGGGAGGGTCATGCATGCAGAGGGTGGAGGAAAGGAGGGATTGGAATGGGAGGAGGGAGAGAACCACTGGGGGGGTATACAAAGTGAGTAAAGTGTAAGTAATAAAGAAAATTAAAATAAAATATTAAGAAAAAAACATAAAAACAAAACATGAGACCATAAAAATATTTCACAATATTATATTGGCATCACATTGCTATTATGACTTTGTATTTTGAAGTGATTGTGCTAGGACATCAAAATGGACTTTTGAAATAAAAAGTTTTTATGATGTCATGAAACAGGTGAAAGCCAGTAACGGTTTCCAAAACTAGTTATTAAAATGGCCAAGTGGACAGCCTGCTTGAGAGAAAGGCTGAGCAGCCCTACATGCTCCATTCTGGGCAACTGAAAGAAAACAACCCAGAGATGACAGTTCCTGTGTCTAAGACTTTTAGTTCTGTTAATCTGTAACATATTTCATTCCAATAGTCATTCTTAAAGTTGGGTATCCTTGAATTTCATATTATCACAGATTCTAATATTATTTATTAAATGCACAGATATGTCCTCAGTCAGTGAAGTACTTCATGGGAAAACGCTTCCTGACCAAGCAACTTTTTGAACAACAGTTTTTAATTGGGACCTTGCTTATATTCTTACAGAGACTATCCATGATGTCACATCAGGAAGCAGACAACTTGTTGTAGTCCTTCAGCAGAACTGAGAGCTTTTCATACTGAAAGACAAGCAGAAGGCAGAGAGATGGAGACAGAGAGAGCGAGAGAGAGAGAGAGAGAGAGAGCTAGAGAGACAGATTCAGAAATAGAGATCATGAACAACAGAAAAAAAATTATATAGTGACTGAGAGTCAAAGACCCATTCTGTCTGGTTATTTTCATTGGAATATCAACCTCACATCACACTCTCCTAGGATATATAGATATAGGATATAGATAGATAGATAGGTAGATAGATAGATAGATAGATATAGGATATATCTATATAACTATAGATAATATAATGAATTATATTATCTAACAAGGTCATACCTCCTAACACTTTCCAGACATTTCCTCAATGGTGACTCAACATGTAAACAGATGAACTTCACGGGGACATTGCAATTCAAATCACTAGGAAGTGTAAGAAGATGGAGGGATGCTTCCTTCTGCATTAATTGAGATTGCCTACAGAGACCCAAAGTCCAATATTATGAACAGAGAGACTTTAAAATGCCCAGCTCTAAATGGGATTTCCCTATGAAATTCTCCCGCCTGTCACAGCTCTGGGAAGCTGGCAGGAGAGGAGGCAGGACGAGTGTCCTAAGTAGAGGAAATTGAGGATGCAAGGAAAACAATGCCCTGAGAATCAGACCTTAGAGGAAGCCGATGCAGCCAGCTTTGATGAGAAATGACAAGCTAGGATCAGCTAGAAGGATGAGGAGGACCTCCCCTATAGGGTAACTAGAGAAAGGTCATAGGGATAGAGGAAGGAGGGGGAGAGGGAGTGCAAGGAGAAGGAGGGGGAGAAAAGGGGATACAAATTGAACAACTGTGATCAATTTAATGAATTACAGAGCTCTTCATGACTGATGGCTTTTCTTGGGTGGTACCAGCTGATGAACTGAGTTTTCTTTAAGGGACTTGGCACTGAGACTCTGACTTTGTTTCAATGAGTAAATGAACAACACATACTTCAACTGATGTATTTTAAAGACAGAAAAAAATAGTGTGACACATGGGTATGGATTGGAACCTGGGAGCAATGGAAAAGTAGTATAATATATAGTATATGAATTTCCCACAAAATCAATACAAATTATATGTTGACGATTTTACAATGAATTTTAACCTGGAGAAAAGATTCCACTAAAGGAGGGCAGAATATGACTTTGTAATGCATGCTTTCAGGAAGTCATTTTGTAGCAGAGAATCCTAGCCATAAACTAGTGGTTACCCACCTACCTCAGACCACATGCAGTCAGGTAGCACCTCTCAACAAGCAGTGCTGGCAATAAAATTATATTTGGAGTATTTGCCTGGGGGAAGACTGCAGGAAAATCTGTTCTTCTGAACTAGGGATATAACTTGGTCATATTTTTCTGTCCTGAAGGGTTAGTTTGAACTGTAAACCAAGATAAGGAGAATTGACCACTGAGTAGGACACAGCTGCCAATCCAGAAAGGTCAGACAAGGCAACCCTAGAGGGTTGGCAACTCTAGTGTGATAGTACCAGCTATCAAATAGTTTATTACTCCTCAGTTTTCCTTTTAAAGTGACAGATATTTCTGTTTCAGCCAAACTAGTCAAAGGAGTTATCTGTTTTCCTTCTCTTTTCCCTGCTCTTAAAGAATCAATACCCCAGGTAAACCTAGGCCCAGAATGCCTATTATATCGATAAGAATGTGAAGATCCATTTAGTGAGTACAGCAGTAGATGCTCAGTTCAAAATCACAACCTAGGATATTTCAGATCCAAGACAATAGTAGGAATTCACCTTGTCAATGAGTACATTCCCCTTAATCCCACATCACTTTGAAGCTTCACTACTTAGGAAGCTGTCTGATTCAATGAACAATAAAGTTTAATTTCCTCCATGACATTGTCACAGAGGTAAACAGGAGTAAAGGTGTGTGATCTGGATAAAGGCATAAGATAAAGGCATGTTGGGTTTCAAAGAAACAGTCACTTGTGCACAGGATCAGATATACTTGCAGAAAGGAAAGTTTCTTTACTCATCTCCATTGAAACATCCAGATTCTCAGATGATGACTGGCTGAGAGGGAGAATGATGTCATAAAACAGGTGAAAGCCAGTAAGAGTTTCATGAGCCAGTTATTAAAAGGGCCAAGAAGACAACTAGCATGATAGAAAGGCTGAGCAGCCCTACATGCCTCAATCTTCCCAGCTGAAAGCAAACAATCCAGAGATGACAGTTCCTGTGTCCAATACTCTTAGTTCAGGAAAAGAGTCACATATTTATTTCAAGTGGTCTTTAATAAAATCAATAGTCTTTGACATGTGACTTTCACATTATCACAGATTCCATTATTATTTGTTAAATACACATGTATGTCCACACTCAGGGAATTAGTGACTGTGAGAATGCGCTCTGACCAAAGCAACTCTTTAAACAAAAAGTGTTTAATTGGGACCTTGCATTTAAATTTAGAGACTGTGTAGGATGTCATACTGGCAAGCAGTCATCTTCTTGTAGTAGTCAGAGCCTTTCATACTGACCCATAAGCGGCAGACAGAGAGAGGGTTTCTCTTTTTTGCTAGAGAGCAAAAAAGAGAAAAAGATTCGGAAATATTAAGACTGAGACCAGAAGACACAAAGATATAAATTGAAAGACACAAATACACCGAGACTCCATTCTGTCTGGTTACTTTTATTGGCATGTCAACTTCAAAGCACATTCTCCTATAATACACCACCAAAAGGAATTATATTTTTCTAATATTTTTATTTTAAATTTTATTAATTATACTTTATTCAGGTTGTATTCCCCAATAAACCACTTCTTCTTCCCTCCCAAACCCAACATTCATCCCCCTTGTCCACGCATGCACCTCTCCAAGTCCACTGATGGGGGAGGTCTTCCTCTACTTCCTTCTATCCATCAGATCTCATTAGGAGTGGCTGCATTGTCTTCCTCTGTGGCCTGTTAAGGCTGCTCTCCAATCAGGGTGTGGTTTTCAAAAAGCAGTTCAATCAGTTCATGTCAAGGGCAGTCCCTGTTCCTATTACAATGGAACTCCCTTGGACACTCTACAGCCATGGGCTAAATTTGTGCAGAGGTTCTAGGTTATCTCCATGCATGGTACTTTGTTGGAGTTTGAGTCTCAGGAAAGACCCCTGTGCTCAGATTTTTTGGTTCTGTTGCCTTTCTTGTGGAACTCCTGTCCCCTACAGATCTTACTATTTCCCAATTTTTTCATTAGATTCCATGCAATTTGCCCAACATTTGTCCATAAGTCCCAGCATCTGCTTTGATAGTCTGCAGGGCAGAGCCTTTCAGAAGCTTTCTGTGGCCGTCTCCTAAATTGTTCCAAATTTTCTCCTTCTTTGGATATCCATCCTCTTTGCCTTTGGGATGGGGATTGAGCATTTTAGCCAGGGTCCTCCTTCTTGATTACTTTCTTTAGGTGTACCATTTTCAGTAGGTTTATTCTATGTGTCTACATGAAACCAACTGTTTCTGCTTCTGGTATAGCTCACTTCCAGTTCCCACCTTTACCTTCAAATTTCATGATTTCCTTGTTTTTTTATTGCTGAGTATTATTACATTGTGTAGATGTTCCACAATTTCTGTATCCATTCTTCAGTTGGGGGAGCATCTGGGTTGTTTCCATCTTTTGGCTATTACAAATAAAGCTGCTACAAACATGGTTGGGCAAATGTCCTTATTGTGTACTTGAGCCTCTTTTGGATATTTGCCTAGGAGTGGTATAACTGGAACTTGAGGAAGTGCTATTCCTAGTTGTCTGAGAAATCACCAGATTGATTTCCAGAGTGGGTTTACAAGTTTATATTCCCACCAGCAGTGAAGGAAGGTTCCCCTTTCTCCACACCCTCTCCAGCATGTGTTGTCACTTTAGGTTTTCCTGTTGGCCAATCTGATGGGTGTAAGATGAAATCTCGGGGTAGTTTTGATTTGCTTTTCCCTGATGGTGAATGATGTTAAGCATTTCTTTAAGTGTTTCTCTGCCATTTGATATTCCTCTATCAATGATTCTCTGTTTAGCTCTGTTCCCCATTTTTAATTGGAATACTTGATTTGTTTCTTTTCAACTTCTTTAGTTCTTTATATATACTGGGTTATAGTCCTCTGTCACTTAGAGGCTTGGTGAAGATTCTTTGCCAATCTATAAGAATTTGTTTAGTTTTGATGACTGTTTTACAGAACCTTTAGAAAAGTTTCATGAGGTCCCATTAATTGATTGTTGGTGCTCTGTTCAGGAAGTGGTCTCCTGTGACAATGAGTTCAAGGCTCTTCCCCACTTCTTCTTCTACCTGATTTAATGTGTCAGGCTTTATGTTGAGGTCTATATTCCACTTGGACTTTACTTTTGTACAGGGTGGTAAGTATGATACTAGTTGCATCTTTCTACATGGTGACATCCAGTTAGACCAACACCATTTGCTGAAGATGCCATCTTGTTTCCATTGTATACGTTTGGCATCTTTATCAAAACTCAGGTGTCCATAAGTGTGTTTGTTTATTTCTGGGCCTTCTATTTGGTTCCATTGATCCACCATTCCTTTTCTAGGCCAGTACCAATCTGTTTTTATTATTGCTACTCTACAGTACAGTTTGAGATCAGGGATGATGATTCTTCTAGATCTTTTATTGTAGAGGGTTGTTTTAGCAATTCTGGGTTTCTTGTTTTCCCTTACGAAGTTTAGAATTTTTCCTTAATTTTTTTTTTTTTTGTAAAAAATTTTGTTTGTAATTTAAAGGGAACTGCATTGAATCTGTAGATTGGTTTTGGTGAGATGGCCATTTTTAGTATGTTAATCCTGTCAAGCCAGGACTATGGGAGATCTTTCCATCTTCTAATATCTTCTACCAATTCTTTCTTTAGAGACTTGAAATTATTTTAGATAGAAGTCTTTGACTTGCTTGGCTAGGTTTACACCAAGGTACGTTTTGTCTTTTCTTTTGGCTATTTTGAAGGGTGTTTTTTTTCCCCCTAATTTCTTTCTCAGCCAGGTTTGTTTGTTTATTTATTTATTTATTTAATGCAGAAGGGCTACTGACTTTTTTATTCAATTTTGTATCCTGCCACTTTGCTGAAAGTGTTTATCATCTATAAGAGTGTCCTGGTAGAATTTTGGGTGTCACTTGGGTATACGATCATCTCATCTGCAAATAGCTATTCTTTGATTTTTCCTTTCAGATTTCTATCCAACGAATTCCAGAACTTTGTTGAAGAGATATGGAGACAGTGAGAAGCCTTGCATTGTTCATGAATTCAGTGGGATCACTTTCAGTTTCTCTCATGAGTTTGATGTTGGCAATAGGCTTGCTATATATTGCCTTTATTATATTTAGATATATGCATTGTATCACTCATCTCTCCAATACTTAAAACATGAATGGATGTTGGATTTTCTCAAATGCTTTTTCAGCATCAAATCAGATTATCATTGTGTTTCTCTTTCAGTTTTTTAATATGGTAGAACACATTGATACATTTCTATAAATTGAACCAACCCTGCATACCTGGGTAGAAGCCTACTTGGTCACAGGGGATGATAAGTTCATATGTTCTTGTATTTGGTTTGGAAGTATTTTGTTGAATATTTTTGGATCTCTTTCTTTGTTGGGTCTTTGTGAGGTTTAGGTACCAAGGTGACTGTGGCTTCCTAGACTGAATTTGGTAGTGTTCCTTCTGTTTCTATTTTGTGGAATAGTTTGAAGAGAATTGGAGTTAGCTCTTCTTTGAAAATCTGGTAGCATTCTGTGTTGAAACCATATGGTCCTGGGCTTATTTTTTTTTCAATGGAAGTCTTTCAATGACCACATCTATTTCCTTAGGGGATATAGGAATATTTAATCGATTTACCTGGTCTTGATTCAGCTTTGGTAAGTGGAACGATCAAGGAAATTGCCCATTTCATTTAGATTTTCACATTTTGTGGCATATAGACTTTTGAAGGAAGTCCTAATGATTGTTTGGATTTCCCCAGTGTCTGTAGTTTTGTCCCCCTTTTCATTTCTGGTTTTGTTGATTTGGATGGTGTCTCTGCCTTTTACTTAGTTTGGCTAAGGGTTTGTCAGTCTTCTTCATTCTTTTCAAAGAATCAGCTCTTGGTTTTATTGATTCTTTGAATTGTTTTATTTTTCTCTAACAGATTGATTTCAGCCCTGAGTTTTGTAATTTCCAGCTGTCTACTCTTTTTTGGTGTGTCTGATTTTTTTTTTCCCTAGGGTATTTTGGTGAGCCATTAATTTTCTAGAATGAGGTGCCTTGAATTTCTTTTTGAAGGCACTTAGTGCTATGAACTTTCCTCTCAGTACTGCTTTCATTGTATCCATAAGTTTGGGTATGTTGTGCCTCCATTTTCATTGAATTCTAAGAAGACTTTAATTTCTTTCTTTATATCTTCCCTGACCCAGGTGTCATTTAGTAGCAAGTTGTTCAGTTTCCATGTGTTAGGCTTTTTGCTATTTCTGTTGATGTGAAGCTTTATTCCATGGTGATCAGAGAAGATCAAGGAAATATTTCAGTCTTATGTATCTGCTGAGGCTTGCTTTGTGGCCAAACATATGGTCTATATTGGAGACCATTCCACGAGGTGCTGATAGGAAGTTAAATTCTTTTGTGTTTGGGTATAAGGTTCTGTAAATATCTGCTAGGTCCATTTGATCCATGATCTTTGTCAGAGACATATTTTATTTGTTTAATTTCTGTTTTGTTGACCTGTCTTTGTTGAGAATGGGGTGTTGAAGTCTTCCACTATTAATGTGTGGGTATCTCTGTGCTGTTTAAGGTTCATCAATGTTTGTTTTACATATGTGGGTGTCCTTGTATTTGGGCCATAGATGTTCAGGATTGTGATATCTTCCTGGGGAAATTTTCTCTTGATGAGTATGAAGTGTTCTTGCACATCTCTTTTTATTAAATTTGGTTAAAAGACTATTTTATCAGATATTAGAATGGCTACTCCTACTTGTCTCTTGGGTCCATTTCCTTGGAAAGCAGTCTTCCATGACTTTACCCTTAGGTAATATCTATCTTTGTGACTTAGGTGTGTTTCTTGCATGCAACAGACTGCTGGGTCTTGTTTAAGCATCCATTCTGTTAGTCTGTATTTTTTAGTTGGAGAATTGAGTTCACTGATATTGAGAGAGATCAATGACCAGTGCATGTTAGGTCCTTTGAGTTTGATGTTGGCTGTGGTCTTAAGGTTTTGTGCTTGGTTGCTTTTGTTTTACTGTAGTGGAGTTAATGCTTTCCTGTGTTTTCTTGAAAGTAGCTAGTTTTCTTGGGTTGAATTTTTCCTACTAGTGTCTTCTGTAATATTGGATTTGTGTGTAGGTATTGTTGAAATTTGTTTTTGTCCTTGAATATCTTCTTTTCTCTGTCTATGAGGACTGAGAGTTTTGCTGGGTATAGTAGCCTGGCTGATGTCTGTGTTCTCTTAGGGCTTGCATGATATTCATCTGGCTTTCAAAGTCTCTGCTGAGAAATCAGGTGTGATTCTGATGGGTTTTCCATTAGATGTTACTTGGCCTTTTTCCCTTACAACTTTTAGTATTTTTTTTTTCTTTTTTTTCTGTATACTTGCTGTTTTGATTACTATGTGATGGGAAGATTTTCTTTTCTGGACTAATTTTTTGGGTGTTCTGTAGATCTTTTCTATTCTTATTGGCCTCTCCTTCAAGTTGGGGAAATTAGCTTCATTTTTTTTTTAAATACTTTCTGGGCCTTGGAGGAGAGAATCGCCTATAATTTTCCTCTATTCTAATTTTTCTTATGTTTTGTCTTTTTATTTTGTCTTGAATTTCTTGGATGGTCTATTGCAGGAATTTTTTAGATTTAACATTGTCTTTGACAAATGCACTGTTTTCTTCCATTGTATCTTCCACAACTGAGTTTTTTGTTTCCATTTCATATAGTCTATTGGTCATGCTTACCTCTGTAGTTCCTGTTTTCTTCCCTAAGTTATTTCTCTCCACAATTTACAATATTTTTGTTTTCTTTAATTTCTCCAAAAAATATGGAATGCTACAGGAATTTGCATGTCATCCTTGTGCAAGGGCCATGATAATCTTCTCAGCATTGTTCCAATTTTTGTATAAGTGCTGCCAAAGCGAACATCACATAATTCGTTCAAATGGTCATTAATAAAGTCACGTGTCCTTCACTTGTGAGTTTCACATTATGACAGATTCTATTATTATTTGTTAAATGCACAGTCAGTGAATTATTTTCTGTGAAAATGCTCCCTGACCAAGGCAAATATTTAAACAAAAATCATTTAATTGGGACATTGCTTATATTTTTAGGAGACCATACATGATGTCATATCAGCAAGCAGTAATGTTGTTGTAGTCCTTCACACAGACTGAGAACTTTTCATATTGAACCACAAGCTGGAGGCAGAGAGAGGGAGACTGAAAGAGACTGAAAGAGAGACAAATTCAGAAATAGAGATTGAGACCAACAGAAACAAAGATGTAAAGTGACAGAGACTCCATTAAGTCTGTTCACTTTCATTGGCATATCAACTTCAAAGCACACCCTCCTATAATATAAATCCGAAAGGAAATACATTTTTCAATAGTTTTTATTTTAGTTTTTATTAATTACATTTTATTCACTTTGTATTCCCCCATAAAACGATATCCCCTCACAATCTTACCTTCCCTCCCCCTTCTCCATGCATGCTCCTACCGAAGTCCACTGATAGGGGAGGTCTTCATCTTCTTCATTTTGACCCTAGTCTTTCAGATATCATCAGGGGTGGCTGTATTCTCTTTCACTGTTGCCTGGTAAGGCTGCTTCTCAATCAGGGTGAGGTGATCAAAGAGCAGGCTGATCAGTTCATGTCATAGGTGGTCCCTGTTCCATTACTGTGGAACCCACATGGACACTGAACTTCCATGGGCTACATCTGTGCAGAGGTTCTAGGTTATCTCCATGCATGGTACTTGGTTGGAGTATGAGTCTCAAGAAAGACCCCTGTGCTCAGGTGTTTTTGGATCTCTTGCTCTACTTGTGGAGCTGCTGTCCTCTCCAGATCTTACTATTTCCCACTTCCTTCATTAGATTCCATGCACTCTGCCCAGCAATTGGCCATATGTCTCAGCATATGCTTTGGTAGTCTACAGGGTAGAGTCTTTCAGAGGCCCTCTGTGGCAGGCTCCTAACTTGTTCCCCATTTTCTTCTTCTTCCTATATCCATCCTCTTTGTAATTTAGCAACAGTTCTCCCTCTTAACTAGTTTCTTTAGGTGTACAGATTTTAGTAGGTTTATTCTATATTATATGTCTATTTGAGTGAGCATATACTTGGTGTGTCTTTCTGCTCCTGGGATAGCTCATTCAGGATAATCATTCATCCTTTCCAGTTCCCACCATTGACCTGCAAATTTCATGATTTCCTTGTTTTTTTTGTTATTGCTGAGTAATATTCCATTGTGTATATATATATCACAATTTCTGTATCCATTCTTCAGTTGAGGGAGCATATGGGTTGTTTCCAGGTTTTGGCTATTACAAATAAAACTGCTACAAACGTGGTTGGGCAAATGTCCTTATTGTGTACTTGAGCCTCTTTTGGATACATGCCTAGGAGTGGTATAATTTGTTTTTGAGGAAGCATTATTCCTACTTGTCTGAGAAAGCACCAGATTGATTTCTGGAGTGGTTGTACAAGTTTATATTCCCACCAGCAAGGAAGGAGGATTCCCCTTTATCCACAATCTCATCAGCATGTGTTATCTTTTGAGATTTTGAGAGAAACTTAAAGCAATCCTACTGAAATCAGGAACATGGCAAGCCTGCCCACTGTTTCCATATCTCTTCAACATAGTTTTGGAAGCCATGGCTAGAAAATAAGATAATTGAAGAAGATCAAGGGAATAGGAATCAGAAAGGAAGAAATCAAAGTATCAATATTTGTAGATGATACGACGGTGTACCAGAGTTACCCAAATTTCTACCAGTATAGTTGTACAGCTGATAAGAACCTTTGGAAAACTGGCTGGATACAATATTAATTCAAAAAAATCAGTAGCCTTCATGTATACATAAGACAAAAGGGCTGAGAAAGAAATTAGTGAAACAAAAGGAATTATATTATCTTACCAGGCCACACAAATCCTAACACTTCCCACATATTTCCTCGGTGGGGACTTGAAATGTAAGTAAATGAGCTTCAAGGGAACATCGCAATTCAAATCAAAAGTAAGTGGAAGAAGATGGAGGGACTTCTAGGCTAAAAGAACATATTTATCCTGATAGTTTGTTATTCAATACAATGATTAAAGTCCCTGCAAATTCTAAAGACTGAAGAACAGGACTGACTATCTCTTTTGGAGGAAATGTGGAACATTTCTATGACAGAGTATTAGTCAGCTAAGAAAATGACAAGATATTTTCAGGCAAATGGATGGGACCCTGAGAAATCATCCTGGGTGTAGTACCTAACATGCAGAAAGACAAATATGGTATGTATTCACTTATTAGGAGGTCTCATAATAGTGGGGTTAAAGTTACAAAAGGCCATCTTTTGTGACCTTAACAGTCTTTCACTAGGAGAACTGGTTGGCAGTTACTTGAGTTTTTGGGCCAGGGCATCATACGGAAATTTTCAAGCAACCCAGGCTGTTGTTATTAAAGTATGTTGTTCTCTGCCCTCAACTGATTAATTCAGTGCCATGTTCTGTCCACAGAGATGCTTCCTTCTGCATCAAATAGGATTTCATACAGAGACCCACAGTCAAATATTATGCAGAGAGAAACCTTAATACACCTAGTACTGAATAGGATTTCCCTATGAAATTCTCCCTTCCCTCAGAGCTCTGAGAAGCCTGCAGGAGATTTGGCAGGAATTGTGTAATAAATAAAGGGAATTGAGGACACAAGGGGAACAATTCCCTGCCAATCAGGCTACAAAGGAAAATGATTCTTCCAGCCTAGATGAAACCTCATAAGCTAGGGTCAGACAGAAGGTGGAGGAAGGCCTCCCTATTAGGGAACTAGAATAAAAGTCATAGAGAGATAAGAAGGAGGCTGAGTGGGACTGGAAAGAGAAGAAGGAGGGGGCAGCAGAGAGGATACAAAGTGAACAAATCATAATGAATAAATAAGAAAAACTTTGATCAAGGTGAAGAAGTACAGATATCTTCAGGACAGATGGCTTCTTCTTGGGGGTGGTTGCAGGGTGCGGCAAGGATGATCTCAGTTTTCTTTAAGGGACTTGGCACTGAGATTCTGAACATGTACCAATGAGTATATGGACCACACATACTTCAACTGATATATTTTAAAGAAAAAAAATGTGACACAAGGGTAAGAATTTGAATCAGGGAACAATGGAAAAAAATAGTGTAATGTATATTAAACGAAATTCCCTCATAAGTAATTAAAATAATATGTTCACAACTTTTACAGTGACTTTTAACATGGAGAAATGATTCCATTGAAGGAGCAAAGAATTTTATTTTGTAAGGCTTGCTTTCCAGGAATTTATTTTGTAGCAGAGTATCCTAGTCATGAACTAGTGTTTACCCAGCTACCTCAGACATCAGGAGGCTAGCTTGCTCCTCTTAAAAAGACACATGACACTAATACTATATTTAGAGAGTTAGTCAGGGGACCACAGGACGAAACACATCTGCTTGGTGTTCTAGGCATATAACACAGACCCATGTCTCTGTCCTCAATTCCCGGTTTTAAATGTAAACCCCAGAACCAGAAGGATTTTTCTCTGACCACTGAGTAGGACACAAATGCCAATCGAGACTGGTAGACAAGCAACCATGCTCATAGAGGGTTGGCAACTCTAGTGTGCAACATTACTAGCTTTCAAAGAGTTTATTGCCCCTCAGTTCTTCTTTTACATTCACAGTTCTTTCTGTGTTTCAGCCAAACCAATCCCAGGAATTGTCTGGTTTCCTTCTCTTTTAGCTTCTCTTTAAGATTCAACATCCCAGGGAACCCTAGACACTGTTTGCCTATTTTATCCATAGGAATATGAAGGTACATTTAGTGAATATGCCACTAAATGCGCAGTTCAAAGTAACAACCTAGGAAATTTTAGATCCAAGAACACAGTAGGAACCGTTGTCATTGGGTACATTCCCCTAATCCCCTATCACGTTGAAGCTTCTCCACTTAGAAAGCTGTCCAGTTAAATAAACATTAATTTCCATTTCCTACGTGACATTGTCACAGAGGTAAAAGATTCAAAATGAAAAAAAAAATCCTGAAGGTTACCATGTCAGTTCTTTTCTCATAATGATAGATGTTATGTCCTTATTGTTTTAAAGATTGAATTCATATCAATTTTAGTTTATAAGAGGAGAGCTAATGTTACAATGCTCTAAAACATCCAGGCAATCTCAAAAAATGGGCCTTCCACAGAAGAACTCCTGCCAAACGCCATTATGGTTCAAGAGATATGTTCTGTTGGTCAATGTAAGAACCTAAAATTAGGCTGGGAGACAAACATGCAAGCTGCACACATGCCATGTCAAAAAACTTTTAAATGCTGAATAAATTAATATGTCTCACTGCTCTGGAAGATGAATGATCTTTTCAACATGACATATTTTCACAGTTCATAGATATTGGTCATGCCTAAGGCAAAAAAGACACAGGAGTCTTGCAGCTGGCAAAGTACACACCATCCTAGTTAGGTACTAAAAACTCAAAAATAATACTTCATATGTTTAAAAGGCAAAACTGTCCATCCCATATCAAAAAAGGACACACAAAAAAGGTAGCCAAAATAAACATCAAAACCCAAGTAGAAGATGTCTAACACTAATGCTAATCCTAACCCCTAAACCTAACCATAACACTAACACCATGCTATGCTGACATCACAATGGTATAATGGTTTTAAAATGCTATTATGTCATCACAATGGAATTTTGATATAAAAATGCTTTGGTGACATCACAATAGTTTCATGACATCCCAATGCTATTATGACATCATAATGTCATTATGACATCATAATGATTGTCATATGACATCACAAAAGAATTTTGACAGCACAAAGCTATTATGACAGCACAATGCTATTTTGATATTACAATTATATGATCCTCATATGATATCACATGGAATTTTGACATCACAATGCTATTATGAGATAACAATTCTATTATGACATGATTGTTTTATGACAATGGGATTTTGACATTATAATTTCATTATGACCACAAAATGCTATTATGATATAACAATGGTACTTTGATATTATAATCATAGTATGATATTACAATGGAATAAGAACCTCAAAGTAATAAAATAAAATAAAAATTCCATTGCGGCATCACAATGCTATTATGACAGCACAATGGTATGACATCTAATGGTACTATGATTTTACAACAGTTTTATGATATCACAGTAGTACTATGACATGACAATGCTATTATGACTTCACAATGGTAGTAGAACATCACAATGCTATTATGACATCACATTGTTCTTATGCCATTCCAATGCTTTTATGACATCACAATGATATTATGACATATTATACTATTCCAACATAATTTTGGTATGACATCACAATGGAATTTTAACATTACAATGGTATTACAACATCACAGTGCTATGATGACAACACAATGCTATTATGACATCACAATGGCATTATGACATTAAATTGCTATTTTGATATCACTATGGTATTTTGACTTCACAATGGTATTATGAAATCACAATTCTATTATGACATCACATTTGTAAAAGGGCATTACAACTTTATTATGCATCTCAATGGTTATGTTATCACAATTGTGTCATGACATCTCAGTGCTCTTATGATATCACCATGGTATAATGATATCTCAATTCTATTATGACATCACAATTGCATTATGCTATCACAACTTTATTATGACATCACAATGGTGTCGTGTCATGATATCACAATGGTATTATGACAGACCAATGGTATTATAACATCACAAGGCTAATACGACATCACAATGGTATTTCAACATGATTGTGGTATCTAATCACAATAGAATTTTGAGGTCAAAATGCTATTTGTACCTCAAAAGGCTATTATAACATCACAATGCTATTATGATATTACAATATTATGACATCCCAATGGTATTATGACTTCACAGCGGTATTTAGACATGATTGTGTTTTAACATCACAATGGAATTTTGAAATCAAAATCTATTATGATTAAACAACAATAAGACTTAATAATGATATTAGGACATCCAATGCTATGATGACATCACAATGTTATTATAACATCACAATGGCATCAGGACATGAAAATTCATCATGACATCCCAATGCTATTATGATATCACAATTGTTAGGTGCTGATTGAATGAGAGGAAGAATGATGCTATGAAACAGGTGAAATCGAGTAAGAGTTTCCAGAACCAGTTATTAAAAGGGCCAAGTGGATAGCCTGCTTGAGAGAAAAGCTGAGCATCCCCACATGCCTCAGTCTGGGCAGGTGAAAGCACACAAACCAGAGATGACAGTTCCTGTCTCCAAGACTATTAGTTCAGTTGATTTGTTACATGTTTCTTTCAAGAGCTTTTCATACTGAACCAAAAGCAGCAGGCAAAGAGAGGGAGACTAAGAGAGACAGAGAGAAAGAGCTATAAAGACATATTTATAAATAGAGAGTCCAAGACCTAAAGAAAAAAAAAGATATAAAGTGACAGACTTTATTCTGTCTGGTAATTTTCATTGGCCTGTCAACCTCAAAGCACAACCTGCCACAATATAACTGTAATAGGAATTATATTATCTAACTTCCCAGACATTTCCTCACTGGGGAATCCACACATAAATAGATGAGCTATTATATCAATAAGAATGTGAAGGTACATTTAGTGAGGAAGTGAGTAACTGCTCAGTTCAAAGACACAACCTAGGAAATTTCAGATCCAACCCCACAGTAAGAGAACACCTTGTAACTCGCTATATTCCAACAAAGAAATAGAGGCCATCATAGAGAGAGAGGAATCCAAAATCAAACACATGAAAGAAATGGTGCAAGGCATGAAAACAGAATTAGAATCAATAAAGAAAACACAAAATGAGAAAAGCTGGAGAACTTGTAGAAAATATCAGGAACCACAAAATTAAGCATCACCAACAGAATACAAGAGATGGAAGAGAGAATCTCTGGAGCTGAAGACACACTTGCAGAAATTGATACTTCTCTCAAGGAAAAAGTAAAATCAGAAAACTTCCAATCAAAAAATATCCAATAAATCAAGGATGCTATGAAAAGACAAAATCTAAGAATAATAGGAATTCATGAAACAGAAGACTCCAGGGGGCGGAGCCAAGATGGCGACTAGCACACACAGTTTCTGAGCTGTGGGATACCTGATTTTCTGAGTTGGAGAATGGAAGGACCCCCAACCCAGGAAAACCACAGCGAGGCTTTCTGAACACCAGAGAACATCGCAGGAGGTGAAAACTTTGGCCTCCGGTCACCCGGAGACTTGCTTGGGGAAGGAGAGAAACGATACTTTGTTCTTGCTGCACTCCCTTCCCCCAGACCCCCCTTCCTCCTCAGCACAGCGGCACAGCAGACTCATCTTTCTCAGCGCAAACCTAACTGCCTGGGGTATACAGCCGCTGAGATGGAGCCCCAAGCACTTTAGCGGCAGACAAAAGCCAGCAGTACGTGCCCCGGACTCCCAGATTCGCGCAGCAGCTGCACCATCCTCCCAGGGCACAAATCTGCTAGACACCATACTAGCTCCGCAGGATCGCCATCACTGACGGTGCGGCCCGCCCAATCCCACAGTGACAGAGAATACGCTATATACTCACCGAAACCAGGCAGAAACGTCACACAACCTGGACACACCAGGCCCTGGGCCTCCCAAGCTTGGAGAGCACAACGAAGAGATCCCAGGACTTCCCAGAAAGCTTTGGGACTAGCAACCCAGTCTCCAGTTACAGCAGGACGTGGCGGCGTGGCGGCGGAGCAGCACTGAACTGGCGGGGAACCACAGCCCTCCAGTTTAAGACTAACCAGGGCCAAACCAGAGAACGGAGAGCCTGGTTACCCCATCCCTGCTGAAGTGACCACCCTGAAATCTCCAGCTGCAGCAAGACCTCAGAACCTGGCAGTGACACCAGCACAGAACTGGCGGAACACATCAAAGAAGCAGGGCCAAACCAGAGAGCAGAGAGCCCCGGATACCAAGATCTCTGCCAAGAGACCTGCCTGTAAGTGAGTGCATCCTTGAGAATCTGCAGTTCCCCAGATCCTGGGTCCTTCTAAATCAGAAGCCAGGCATCGAACCCCCCTCCCACCCACATATCCACTTTGGGAAACAGAGGGGCACTAGGGACATTGAAGTTCCTGCCCTGTGGGCCTGATTGAGGAGCTAAGACAGTTAATGCCAGAAATTGCGCTGCGATCATCTTTAGCGCCTGCGACATATACAGTGCAGAGCCCCTCCCACACACTCAAGGGTTCAACATTAGCCATCACTCTGTCCCTCGAGAAACTCATCCACGCACACTTACACACACAGACACACACGCGCGCGCGCACGCGCGCACACACACACACGCTTGCATTTGCCCCGTTTGCGCCTGCATACTTTCCTCCCACAGGTACAGCTAGTCCTCAGCACACGCTGAGAGTGCTCAGCTTCCTGAAGAACTCTCCAGACACCAGAGAGAGACAGCACCAGTCTGATCTGCAGAATCCAAAAACAAACAGGGAAGGTTTCAGATAAGCCAATGGCCAGAGGTAGGCGAAAGAACACTTCCAACATAAATCAGGACATCATGACTTCACCAGCAAACCCCAAAATCGGTGGATACACCAATTCAGCAGAAGCACAGGAAAATGATTTTAAAGCCATGCTTGCCCAATTATTTGAGGCTCATAAGGAGGAAATGAACAAGTCTTCCAAAGAGATGGCCAGTCAATTGGAGGCAAAGAAAGAAGAAATAGACAATATCCTTAAAGAAACACAGGCAAACATAGCCAAACAAATAGATACACAAGTAGAGGAAAAATTAGTGGCATATAAGAAGGAAATGAAAAAAGAAATAGAGGCCATCGTAGAGAGACAGGAATCCAAATTCAAACACATGAAAGAAATGGTGCAAGGCATGAAAACAGAATTAGAATCAATAAAGAAAACACAAAATGAGAAAACCCTTGAGCTGGAGAACTTGGAGAAAAGATCAGGAACAACCAAAGTAAGCATCACCAACAGAATACAAGAGATGGAAGAGAATCTCTGGAGCTGAAGACACACTTGCAGAAATGGATACTTCTCTCAAAGAAATAGTAAAATCAGAAAAGTTCCAATCACAAAATATCCAAGAAATCAAGGATGCTATGAAAAGACAAAATCTAAGAATAATAGGAATTCACGAAAAAGAAGACTCCAGACTCCAAGGTCCAGAAAATATTTTCAAGAAAATCATAGAAGAAAATTTTCCCAACTTAAAGAAAGAGATGTCCATAAATATACAAGAGGCCTACAGAACTCCAAATAGACAAGACCAGAAAAGAAACACATCACGTCACATCATAGTCAAAACACTAAATCTACAGAACAAAGAAAAGATATTAAAAGCAGCAAGGGAAAAAGGCCAAGTAACATATGAAGGTAGACCTATCAGAATCACGCCGGACTTCTCTTCAGAAACTATGAAAGCCAGAAGGGCCTGGGCAAGTATCATGGAGACTCTAAGAGATCACAAATGTCAACCCAGACTACTATACCCTGCAAAGATTTCAATCAACATAGATGGAGAAAACAAAATATTCCATGACAAAACTAAATTTATACAATATCTACACAGCAAACCATCCCTACAGAAGATACAAGAAGGAAAACTCCAATCCAATGAAAACAAATTCACCCAAGAAAACAGGGCATACAGATAATGTCCCAACAAAAATGAAAAGAAAACAAGCAATGAAACAGGGTTAGATCATCGACTCCATTACAAAAGGAACTAACATGCATTGGTCACTATTATCTATCAATATCAATGGACTCAACTCACCAATAAAAAGACACAGGCTAACAGAATGGTTAAGGAAACAGGATCCAACATTCTGTTGCATCCAAGAAACACACCTATGCAACAAAGACAAACACTACCTCAGAGTAAAGGGCTGGAAAACTGTTTTTCAAGCAAACGGTTCCAGAAAACAAGCTGGAGTAGCCATCCTAATATCTAATAAAATAGACTTTCAACCCAAGTTAATCAAAAAAGATAAGGAGGGCCACTATATTCTCATCAAAGGAAAAATCCACCAAGAGGACATCACAATCTTGAATATCTATGCCCCAAATACAAGAGCACCGACATTCGTAAATGAAACATTATTAAAGCTTAAATCATACATTGATCCTAATACCTTAATAGTGGGAGACTTCAACACTCCACTCTCACCAAGGGAAAGATCAACGAGACAGACACCAAATAGGGAAATAAAAGCACTCACAGAATCCCTAAATCAAATGGACCTAATAGACATCTACAGATCATTTCACCCAAACTCAAAAGAGTACACCTTCTTTTCAGCACCGCATGGAACCTTTTCCAAAATAGACCATATAGTGGGCCACAAAGCAAGCCTCAACAGATACAAAAGGATTGAAATAATCCCTTGTATACTATCTGACCACCATGGACTAAAGCTAGACCTCAACAACAACAGAAACAACAAAAAGCCGACACGCACATGGAAACTGAACAACTTACTACTCAATGACAGCTGGGTTAAGGAAGAAATAAAGAAAGAAATTAAAGATTTCCTAGAATTCAATGAAAAGGAAGGCACAACATACCCAAATTTATGGGACACATTGAAAGCAGTGCTCAGAGGAAAATTTATAGCACTAAGTGCCTGCAAGAAGAAATTTGTAACATCACATACAAACAACTTAATGGCCCAACTGAAAACCCTAGAAAAAAAAGAAGCAGATACACCCAAGAGGAGCAGACGGCTGGAAATAATCAAACTAAGGGCTGAAATCAATCAACTAGAAACAAATAAAACTATCCAAAGAATCAATGAAACAAAAAGCTGGTTCTTTGAGAAAATCAACAAGATAGACAAACCCTTAGCCAAACTAACTAAAAAGCAGAGAGAAACTATCCAGATGAGCAAAAGCAGAAATTAAAATGGGGACATAACCACAGTCATTGAGGAAATCCAAACAATTATTAGGTCATACTACAAAAGCCTATATGCCACAAAACTTGAGAATCTAAATGAAATGGATAATTTTCTTGAAAGATACCATCTACCAAAACTAAGTCAAGATCAGGTAGAAAGACTGAATACCCCTATATCTCCCAAGGAAATCGAAGCAGTTATTAACAGTCTCCCCTCCAAAAAAAGCCCTGGACCAGATGGCTTCAGTGCAGAATTCTACAAGACCTTCAAAGAAGTGCTAACTCCAATTCTCCTCAAGCTATTCCACAAAATAGAAACAGAAGGAACACTACCAAACTCATTCTATGAAGCAACAGTCACCTTAATACCTAAACCACACAAAGACCCAACAAAAAAAGAGAACTTTAGGCCTATCTCTCTTATGAACATTGACGCAAAAATACTTAATAAAATACTTGCAAACCGAATCCAAGAACACATCACAGATATCATCCACCATGACCGAGTAGGCTTCATCCCAGGCATGCAAGGGTGGTTCAACATACGGAAATCCATCAATGTAATCCACTACATAAACAAACTGAAGGAGAAAAACCACATGATCATCTCCTTAGACGCCGAAAAAGCATTTGACAAAGTCCAACACCCATTCATGTTTAAAGTCTTGGAGAGATCAGGGATACAAGGCACATACCTAAACATAGTAAAGGCAATATATAGCAAGCCGATAGCTAACATCAAACTCAATGGAGAGAAACTTAAATCAATCCCACTGAAATCAGGGACAAGACAAGGCTGTCCATTGTCCCCATATCTCTTCAACATAGTACTTGAAGTCCTAGCCAGAGCAATAAGACAACTAAAGGAGATCAGGGGATACAAATCGGAAAGGAAGAGGTCAAAGTGTCACTATTTGCAGATGATATGATAGTATACATGAGCGACCCCAAAAATTCAACCAGAGAACTCCTTCAGCTGATAAACACTTTCAGCAAAGTAGCAGGATACAAAATCAACTCAAAAAAATCAGAAACCCTCCTATATACCAAAGACAAAAAGGCTGAGAAAGAAATTAGGGAAACAAAACCCTTCACAATAGCCACTGATAACATAAAGTACCTTGGTGTGACTCTAACCAAGCAAGTGAAAGACCTGTTTGAGAAAAACTTCAAGTCTCTGAAGAAAGAAATCGAAGAAGATATCAGAAGATGGAAAGATCTCCCGTGCTCATGGATTGGTAGGATTAACATTGTGAAAATGGCCATACTGCCAAAAGCAATCTACAGATTCAATGCAATTCCCATCAAAATACCAACTCAATTCTTTACAGACCTTGAAAAAAAGATTCTCAGCTTCATATGGAGAAACAAAAAACCCAGAATTTCCAAAACGATCCTGTACAACAACAGATCATCTGGAGGTATCTCCATTCCTGATCTCAAGCTGTACTACAGGGCAACAGTAATAAAAACTGCATGGTATTGGCATAGAAACAGAAAGGAGGATCAATGGAACTGCATAGAAGACCCAGAACTAAATCCACACACCTATGAATACTCAATATTCGACAAAGAAGCCAATTCCATTCAATGGAAAAAAGACAGCATCTTCAACAAATGGTGCTGGACCAACTGGATGCCTACATGCAGAAAAATGAAAATAGATCCATATTTATCACCCTGCACAAAACTAAAGTCAAAGTGGATCAAGGACCTCAACATAAAACCAGATACCCTAAATCAATTGGAAAAAAAAGTGGGGAACAGCCTAGAACTCATTGGCACAGGAGACAACTTCCTGAACAGAACACCAACAGCACAGGCTCTAAGAGCAACAATCAATAAATGGGTCCTCATGAAACTGAAAAGTTTCTGTAAAGCAAAGGATACCATCATCAAAACAAAACGACTGCCTACAAATTGGGAAAGAATCTTCACTAACCCTTTATCTGACAGAGGACTAATATCCAGTATATACAAAGAACTAAAGAAGCTGAAAAGCAGCAAACCAAGTAATCCAATTAAAAAATGGAACAGAGCTAAACAGAGAATTCTCGACAGAGGAATATCGAATGGCAGAAAAACACTTAAAGAAATGCTCATCCTCATTAGCCATCAGGGAAATGCAAATCAAAACGACCCTGAGATATCACCTTACACCCATCAGAATGGCCAAGATGAAAAACTCAAGCGATAACACATGCTGGAGAGGTTGTGGAGAAAGGGGAACCCTCCTCCACTGCTGGTGGGAATGTAAACTGGTACAACCACTCTGGAAAGATATCTGGCGCTTCCTAAGACAAATAGGAATAGTGCTTCCTCCAGACCCAGCTATACCACTGCTAGGTATATACCCAAAGTTTGTTCAAGTACACAAAAAGGACACTTGCTCAATCATGTTTATAGCAGCTCTATTTGTAATAGCCAGAACCTGGAAACAACCCAGATGTCCATCAACGGTGGAATGGGTACAGAAATTGTGGTATTTTTATACAATGGAATACTACTCAGCAATCAAAAAGGAGGAAATCATGAAATTTGCAGGCAAATGGTGGGATCTAGAAAAGATCATTCTGAGTGAAATATCCCAGAAGGAGAAAGACAAACATGGGATATACTCACTTATATAGACCTATAAGATAGGATAAACATAATGAAATCTATACACCTAAAAAAGATAATCAATTGAGTGGACATGGGGTAAGATGATCAATCCTCATTTAGAAAGACAGATGGGATGTGCATTGAACGTATGACAGGAGTCTACTGAGCGCATCTGAAAGACTCTAACTAGCAGTGTTTTCAAAGCAAAGACTCATGACCAAACCTTTGGCAGAGTACAGGGAATCATAAGAAAGAAGGGGAGTTAGTCTGATGGGGAAAGGATAGGAGCTCCACAAGGACCAAATATATCTGGGCACAGGGTCTTTTCTGAGACTGACATTCAACCAGGGACCATGTATGGATATAACCTAGAACCTCCACTCAGATGTGGCCTCTGGTAGCTCAGTAACCAATTGGTTTCCCAAAGTGAGGGGAACAGGGACTATTTCTAACAGGAACTCAAGGACTGGCTCTTTGGTCTCCCCACCCCCGAAGGGAGGAGCAGTCCTGTTAGGCCTTAGAGGAGGGCTTTGCAGCCAGTCCTGAAGATACCTGATAAAACAGGATCAGATGAATGGGGAGGAGGTCCCCCCTATCAGTGGACTTGGAAAGGGGCACGGTGGAGATGAGGGAGGAAGGGAGGGACTGGGAGGGAATGAGGGATCGGGACATGGCTGGGATACAGAGTTAATAAAATGTAACTGATAAAAAAAAAAAAGAAAAAGAAAAAAAAAAAAAAGAAACAGAAGACTCCAGGCTCCAAGGTCCAGAAAATATTTTCAAGAAAATCATAGAAGAAAATTTTCCCAACTTAAAGAAAGAGATGTCCATAAATACACAAGAGGCATACAGAACTCCAAATAGACTAGACCAGAAAAGACACACATCACATCACATCATATTCAAAACACTAAATATACAAAAAACAAAGAAAAGATATTAAAAGCAGCAAGGAAAAAAGGCCAAGTAACATATGAAGGTAGACCAATCAGAATCACACCTAACTTCTCATCAGAAACTATGAAAGCCAGAAGGGACTGGGCAAGTATCATGGAGATTCTAAGAGATCACAAATGTCAACCCAGACTACTATACCCTGCAAAGCTTTCAATCAACATAGATGGAGAAAACAAAATATTCCATGACAAAATTAAATTTACGCAATATCTACACAGTAAACCAACCCTACAGAAAATACTAGAAGGAAAACTCCAATCCAACGAAAACAAATTCACCGAAGAAATCATGGTATACAGATAATATCCCAACAAAAATTAAAAGAAAACAAGCAATGAAACAGGGTTAGATCACCGACTCCATTACAAAAGGAACTAACATGCATTGATCACTATTATCTATCAAGATCAACAGATTCAATTCCCCAATAAAAAGACACAGGCTAACAGAATGGTTATGGAAACAGGACCCAACATTCTTTTGCATTCAAGAAACTTAACTATGCAACAAAGATAAACACTACCTCAGAGTAAAGGCCTGGAAAACTGTTTTTCAAGCAAATGGTTCTAAAAAACAAGCTGGAGTAGCCATCCTAATATTTAATAAAATAGACTTTCAACCGAAGTTAATCAAAAAAGTTAAGGAGGGCCACGATATTCTCATCAAGGAAAAATCCACCAAGAGGACATCACAATCTTGAATATCTATGCCCCAAATACAAGAGCACCGACATTCGTAAATGAAACCTTATTAAAGCTTAAATCATACATTGCTCCTAATACCTTAATAGTGGGAGACTTCAACACTCCACTCTCACCAAGGGAAAGATCAACGAGACAGACACCAAATAGGGAAATAAAAGCACTCACAGAATCCCTAAATCAAATGGACCTAATAGGCTTCTAAAGATTATTTCACCCAAATTCAAAAGAGTACACCTTCATTTCAGCACTGCATGGAACCTTCTCCAAAATAGACCATATAGTGGGCCACAAAGCAAGACTCAACAGATACAAAAGGATTGAAATAATCCCTTGTATACTATCTGACCACCATGGACTAAAGCTAGACATCAACAACAACAGAAACAACAAAAAGCCAACAGGAACATGGAAACTGAACAACTTACTACTCAATGACAGCTGGGTTAAGGAAGAAATAAAGAAAGAAATTAAAGACTTCCTAGAATTCAATGAAAAGGAAGGCACAATGTACCCAAATTTACGGGACACATTGAAAGCAGTGCTCAGAGGAAAATTTATAGCACTAAGTGCCTGCAAGAAGAAATTCGTAACATCACATACAAACAACTTAATAGCCCAACTGAAAACCCTAGAAAAAAAAAGAAGCAGATACACCCAAGAGGAGCAGATGGCTGGAAATAATCAAACTAAGGGCTGAAATCAATCAATTATAAACAAATAAAACTATCCAAAGAATCAATGAAACAAAAAGCTGGTTCTTTGAGAAAATCAACAAGATAGACAAACCCTTAGCCAAACTAACTAAAAAGCAAAGAGAAACTATCGAAATCAGCAAAATCAGAAATTAAAATGGGGACATACCCACAGACACTGAGGAAATCCAAACAATTATTAGGTCATACTACAAAAGCCTATATGCCACGAAATTTGAAAATCTAAATGAAATGGATAATTTTGTTGAGAGATTCCATCTACCAAAACTAAGTCAAGATCAGGTAGAAAGGCTGAAGAGCCCTATATCTCCCAAGGAAATTGAAGCAGTCATTAACAGTATCACCTTCAAAAAAAAGCCCTGGGCCAGATGGCTTCAGCGCAGAATTCTACCAGATCTTCAAAGAAGTGCTAACTCCAATTCTCCTCAAACTATTCCACAAAATAGAAACAGAAGGAACACTACCAAACTCATTCTATGAAGCCACAGTCACCTTAATAACTAAACCACACAAAGATCCAACAAAAAAGAGAACTTCAGACTTATCTCTCTTTTGAATACTGACGCAAAAATACTCAATAGAATACTTGCAAACCAAATCCAAGAACTTATCAAAGATATCATCCATCATGATCAAGTAGGCTTCATCACAGGCACGCAAGGGTGGTTCAACATAAAAAAATCCATCAATGTAATCCACCACATAAACAAACTGAAGGAGAAAAACCACATGATCATCTCTTTAGATCCTGAAAAAGCATTTGAGAATGTCCAACACCCATTCATGTTTAAAGTATTGGAGAGATCAGGGATACAAGGCACATGACTAAAGATAGTAAAGGCAATATACAGCAAACCTATAGCTAACATCCAACTCAATGGAGAGAAACTTAAATCAATCCCACTGAAATCAGGAACAAGACAACGCTGCCCATTGTCTCCATATCTCATCAACATAGAACTTGAAGTCCTAGCCAGAGCAATAAGAAAGTTGAAGGAGATCAAGGGGATACAAATCAGAAAGGAAGTGGTCAAAGTGTCACTATTTGCAGATGATATGATAGTATACATGACTGACCCCAAAAATTCAACCAGAGAACTCCTCTAGCTGATAAACACCTTCAGCAATGTGGCAGGATACAAAATCAACTCCAAAAAATCAGAAGCCCTCCTGTATACCAAACACAAAAAAAAAGCTGAGAAAGAAATTAGGGAAACAACACCCTTCACAATAGCCACTAATATATAAAGTACCTTGGTGTGACTAACCAAGCAAGTAAAAGACCTGTTTGAGAAAAACTTCAAGTCTCTGAAGAAAGAAATCGAAGAAGATATCAGAAGATGGAAAAATCTCCCGTGCTCATGGATTGGTAGGATTAACATTGTGAAAATGGCCATCCTGCCAAAAGCAATCTACAAATTCAATGCAATTCCCATCAAAATACCAACTCAGTTCTTTACAGACCTTGAAAAAAGATTCTCAGCTTCATATGGAGAAACAAAAAACTCAGAATCTCCAAAACGATCCTGTACAACAACAGATCATCTGGAGGTATCCCCATCCCTGATCTCAAGCTGTACCACAGGGCAACATTAATAAAAACTGCATGGTATTGGCAAAGAAACAGAAAGGAAGATCAATGGAACCGCATAGAAGACCCAGAAATAAACCCACTCACCTATGAATACTCGATATTTGACAAAGAAGCCAAAACCATTCAATGGAAAAAAGACAGCATCTTCAACAAATGGTGCTTGACCAACTGGATGTCTACATGCAGAAAAATGAAAATAGATCCATATTTATCACCCTGCACAAAACTAAAGTCCAAGTGGATCAAGGACCTCAACATAAAACCAGATACTCTAAATCAGTGGAAAAAAAAAGTGGGGAACAGCCTAGAACTCATTTGCACAGGAGACAACTTCCTGAACAGAACACCAACAGCACAGGCTCTAAGAGCAACAATCAATAAATGGGACCTCATGAAACTGAAAAGCTGTAAAGCAAAGGACACTATCATCAAAACGAAATGACTGCCTACAGTTTGGGAAAGAATTTTCACCAACCCTTTATCTGACAGAGGGCTAATATCCAGTATATATAAAGAACTAAAGATGCAGAAAAGCAACAAACCAAGTAATCCCATTAAAACATGGGGAACGGAGCTAAACAGAGAATTCTCAAAAGAAGAACATCAAATGGCAGAGAAACACTTAAAGAAATGCTCAACCACATTAGTCATTTGTGAAATGCAAATCAAAATGACCCTGATATTTCACCTTACACCCATGGCCAACATGAAAAACTCAAGTGATAACACATGCTGGAGAGGTTGTGGAGAAAGGGGAACCCTCCTCCATTGCTGGTGGGAATGTAAACTGGTACAACCACTTTGGAAGTCAATCTGGCATTTTCTCAGGCGATTAGGAGTAGTGCTACCTCAAGACCCAGCTATACCACTCCTAGGTATATACCCAAAATTTGGTCAAGTACAAAACAAGGACATTTGTTCAACCATGTTTGTAGCAGCTTTATTTGTAATAGCCAGAACTTGGAAACAATCCAGATGTCCATCAACTCAGCAATGGATACAGAAACTGTGGTATTTTTACACAATGGAATACTACTCAGCAATCAAAAAGGAGGAAATCATGAAATTTGCAGGCACGTGGTGGGATCTAGAAACTATCATTCTGAGTGAAGTATTCCAGCATGAGAAAGACAAACATTGTATATACTCACTTATATAGACCTGCAAGATATGATAAACATAATGAAATCTATACACCTAAAGAAGATAATCAAGAAAGTAGACAGGGGCAAATATGATCAATCCTCATTTATAAAGACAAATGGGATGTGTATTTAAGGTATGACAGGAATCTACCATAAAAGGTATTTGAAAGAATCTACCTAGCAGTGTTTCAAAGCAGACACTAAGACTCATAACCAAACCCTTGGCAGAATGCAGGGAATCATATGAAAAAAGGGGAGTTAGTATGATATGGAAAGGATAGGAGCTCTACAAGGACCAAATATATCCAGGCACAGGGTCTTTTCTAAGACTGATACTCAACCAAGGACCATCTGTGAATATAACCTAGAACTTTTGCTCGGGTGTGGCCCTTGGTAGCTCAATAACCAAATAGTTTTCCAAAGTAAGGGAACAAAGACTATTTCTAACAGGATCTCAAGGTCAGGCTCCTTGACTTCCCTCCCCCCCAGGGGAGGAGCACTCCTGTTAGGTCATAGAGGAGGACTCTACAGCCAGCCCTGAAGATATGTGATAAATCAGAGTCAAATGAAAGGAGAGGAGGTCCTTCCCTATCAGTGGACTTGGAAAGGGACAGAGAGGAGACCAGGGAGGGAGTGTGGGTTTGTGGAGGGATACAGCGGGCCACAGAGTTAACAAAACCTAACTAAAAAGAAAAACAAACAAACAAACAAAAAACAGATATGTACTCAGTCAGTGTATGGGAAACGCTCCCTGACAAAGCCAACTCTTTGAACAAAAAGTGATTAATTGGGACTTTTCTTATATATTTTACACAGACCTTCCAGGATGTCATGTCAGCAAGCAGTCATTTTATTGTAGTCCTTCAACAGAACTGAGAGTATTTCATATGTTACAGTCTGAGAGAGGGAGACAGAGAGACACAGAGAGAGAAAGAGCTAGGGAGACATATTCAGCTTGAGAGAGAGAGAATGACCATATAAAAAAATACAAAGTGACAGCAATCAATAGACAGAGACTCCATTTGTCTGGTCATTTTCATTGGCATATCAACCAGAAAGCATAACTTCCTATATGATAACTGCAACAGGAATTATATTATCTAAAAAGGCCATGCCCCCAAACCCTTCCCTGAAATTTCCTAACTGGGGACTCAACATCTAAATAGATGGAGCTTCAAGTGAACATTGCAATTCAAATCACCAGGAAGTAGAAGAAGATGGGGGGAATACTCGGCTAAAAGAACATAGTTATCCTGATAGTTTGTCATTCAATATAATGATTAAAGCCCCAGCAACTTCAAAGTTCTAAAGAAGACGACTCACAATCTCCTTTGGAGAAAATGTGGAATATTTCCATAAGAAAGTATTATTCTGTTAAGAAAATTACATCAAGATATTTCAGGCAAATGGATGGAACCAGTAAATTCATCCTGGGTGAACTAACTAAAATACAGAATGACAAATACGCTGTGTATTCCCTTATTAGGATGTTTCCTAATAGTAGGGGATAAAGTGCCAATAAGCCATTTATTGTGAACAAACCAGTCTTCCACTAGAGGAATAGGGTGGCAATGAATTGAGTTCTTGGGCCAGGTCATCCTATGGAAATTCTCAAGCAAACTAGGCTGTTATTAATTAAATATATTGCTCTCTGCCCTCAAATGATAGATAAGTGCCATGTTCTTGTATCCACAGAGATACTTCCTTCTGCACCAAATGTGATTACATACAGAGACCCACAGGCCAATATTATGCACATAGAGACCTTAAAACACACTGCTCTAAAAGAGATTTCTCTTTGAAATTCTCCCTCCTGTCAGAGCTCTGGGAAACCTGTAGGAAAGGAGGCAGGAAGAGTGTCATAACTATTGAGGACACAAGGAGAGCAATGCCCTGAGAATCACACTATGGAGGAAGACAATACAGAGAGCCTCTGTGAGACCTGATGACCTAGGGTCAAATAGAAGCCAGAGACTGATATCCCCTATTAGGGAACTAGAAAAAGGGCATAGGGGTAGAAGAAGGAGTGGGGATGGAACTGGAAAGAGAAGAGAGAGAAGGAAGAATAGGGGACTCAACATAAAAAATTCTTAATAAATAAATACAATAGTGAAAACTGTGATCAAGGTGATGAAGTATAGAGCTCTTTAGGACTGATGGTTTTCTTGTGGGTGTTACCCAGGTGTGACAAGGATGAACTCAGTTTTCTTTAAGTAACTTGTCACTGAGATTCTGATTTTGTTTTAATGAGTATATGAATAACACATACTACAATTGATATATTTTACAGAAAAAAAAATATGTGTGACACATAGGTAGGAATTTGAACCTGGGAGCAATGGAAAAGGAGTGTAATCTATATTATATGAAATATGTAAATAAGAAAAATAAGTGTTAACAAATTTTACAATGACATTTAATATGAAGGAAAGATTCTGCTAAATGAAGACAGATCTTGACTTTAAGGGCATGCTTTCCAGGATCTCATTATGTAGCAGAGAATTCTCACCATGAACTAATGTTTACCCAGCTACCTGAGACAAAATGAGCTCAGGTGGCACATCTGAACAAGCATTCCTTGAACTAACACTACATTTAGAGGGTTTGTCTGGAGGCTCACAGAAGAAAACACAGATGCTCTGGTGTCGTAGGCATATGACATGGACCCACTTCTCTGTCCTTAAGGCTCAGTTTTAACTGTAAACCCTAAGACCAGGAGAGTTCATGACTTACCACTGAATAAGACAGAGCTGCAAATCCAGCCAAGTCAGCCAAGGCAACCCTGCTCATAGAGGTTTGGCAACATCAGTGTGGAGCAGAATCAGCTTTCAAATACTTTGTTGCCCCTCAGTTCTCCTTTTACATACACCAATCTTTCTCTGTTTCTGCCAAACCAGTCCCAGGAATTGTGTAGTTTCCTTCTCTTTTATAATACCCCAGGCCACCCTAGAACCTGCCAGCTTATTATATCAATAAGAATGTGAAGGTATATTTAGTGAGTAAATGAGTAGCCACTCAGTTCACAGTTAAAATCTAGGAAATTTCAGATCCAAGGCCACAGTAGGAGATCACTTTGTCATTGGGTACATTCTCCTTAATCCTATATCACTTTGAAGCTTTCCTATGTAGGAAGCTGTCCAATTAAATAAACATTAAATTTTCATATCCTACCTGACATTGTCACAGAGGTAAACTGGAATAAAGGTATGGTATCTGGATGAAGGGATGAGATAAAGGCTTGTTGGGTTTCACAAGAAAAAGTCATGTGTGTGCAGGATAAGAGATACTGGACTCTGAGGAAAGATTGCTTACTCATCTCCCTGGAAACCACAAGATTCTCTCAGGTACTGATTGGCTGAGAGGCAGAATGATGTCACAAAATAGGGGAACACCAGTAAGAGATTCAGGATTCAGTTATTAAAAGGGCTAAGAATAGGAGGCAGGAAGGGTCATAAGTAGAGGGAATTGAGGACACAAGGAGAACAATGCCCTGAGAACCAGGCTACAGAGGAAGATGATACAGCCAGCCTTGATGAGTCCTGATAAGCTATGATCAGACTGTAGGAAGAGGAGGACCTCCCCTATCAGGGAACTAGAGAAAAGAGCATAGAGGTAGAAGAAGGAAGGTTTTTGGGAATGGAAGGAGAAGGGGAGGGTGCAGCAGATTCAAAGTGAACAACTCATAATAAATGAGCAGCAGGGGATTCAAAGTGAACAACTCATAATAAATAAATACATAAAAAAAACTGTTTTCAAGGCGATGAAATACAGAGTTCTTCAGGACTGATGGATTCTTCTTGTGGGTAGTGCCAGGGTGTTGCAAGGATAAACTCAGTTTTCTTTATGGGATTTTGCACTGAGACTCAAATCATGTTCCAATGTGTATATGAACTTTACATACTTGAATTGATGTATTTTAAAGAAAAAAAATAGTGTGACACATGGGTAGGAATGTGAAAATGAGAGCAATGGAAAAGAAGTGTAAAGTATATTATATCAAATTTCAACATAAGAAATAAAATAATATGTTGATAACTTTTATGATGAATTTTAACATGGAGAAAACATTCTACTAAAGGAGGGCAGAGTTTGACTTTGTAAGGCATCCTTTCCAGGAACACATTATATAGCAGAGAATCCTAGCCTTGAACTAGTGTTTATCCTGTTACCTCAGACCCCATGAGCTCAGGAGGCACCTCTGAATCAGCCATCCTGACATTAAGAATACTTTTACAGGTTTTGCCTGGAGGACCACAGCAGGAAAAACAGCAGCTCTTGTATACTAGGCATATATAAAGGTCACATTTCTCTGTCCTGAAGGCACAATTTGAAATTTCAACCACAGGACCAGAATTTGTTCCTCAATGACCACTGAGTAGGACACAGCTACTGATCCAGCCAAGTCAGCCCAGGCAACCCTGCCCATAGATGGTTAACAAAACTAACGTGGAACAGTACCAGCTGTCAAAGTTCATTGCCCCTAAGGTTCTCCTATTATACTCATCGTCATTTCTCTGTTTCACTCAAACCAGTCCCAGTAATTGCCTGGTTTCCTTCTCTTTTCCCTGCTCTTTTCCCCAGGAAACCCTAAACCCTGCCAGCCTATTATAGCAATAAGAATGTGAAGGTATATTTAGTAAATATGTCAGTAAATACTCAGTTCAAAGTCACAACCTAGGAAATTTCAAATCAATTTGAAATCAATCCTCCACAGTAGAAGACCGCCTTGTCTTTCAGTATATTCCTCTTAATCCCACATCACTTTGATGCTTTCCTACTTAGGAAGCTGTCAATCTAAATAAACATTAAAGTTTCATTTCCTACCTGACATTGACACAGAGGTAAACAGGAGTAAAGTTGCGGGATCTGGATAAAGGGATGAGATAAAGGCTTTTTGGTTTCTAAGAAAAAGTCATGTGTGCACAGGATCAGAGATACTGGATCCTGTTTACTCATCTTCATGGAAACCTCAAGATTCTCTCAGGTTCTGATTGGTTGAGTGGGAAAATGATGTCATGAAACAGGTGAGAGACAGTATGAGATTTAGGAGCCAGTTATTAAATCGGCCAAGTGGACAGAGTGCTTGAGAAAAGGGTGTGCAGCTCTATATGCTTCAATCTGTGCAGCTGAAAGCACACAACACAGATATGACAGTTCCTGTATCCAAGACACTTATTTCAGCAAAAGTATCACATATTTATTTCAAGTGGTCATTGATAATGTCACATGTATGTGACTTTCACATTATCACAGATTACATTATTATTTGTTAAATGCACAGATATGTCCTCAGTCAGTGAATTACTTTCTGTAAAAATGCTCTCTGACTAAGGCAACTAACTCTTTGAACAAAAAGCCTTTAATTGGGTCCATGCTTATATTTTTACAGAGACCATTCAGGATGTCATGTCAGCAAGAAGTCAGCTTTTCACACTGAACCATAAATGGCACCAGAGAGAGGAAGACTGACAGATACAGATAAAGAGGTAGAGCAACAAATTGAAAAATAGACATACTGAGACCAACAGAAACAAATATATAAGGTAACAGAGGGGAGACAGAGCCAAGATTGTGACTAGCTCACACAGTTTCTGAGCTGTGGAAGAGCTGAATGCCTGAGCATATCAGTGGAAGGACTTCTGAAGCCAGCGAACCAACAGTGAGGCTTTCTAAAGGACAGGGAACATCCCAGGAGGTGAGAACTTTGGTCTAGGGTCACCCGTGGATTTATTTGGGGAAGGATAGAAAGATCCTTTGATCTCCTGGAAACCCCCTTTCTTGGACAACCCTCCTACTTGGCACAGCCTGTTCATTGAGATTCTCAGGTCAGAGCAAACTGCCTCGGGTCTCCAGCTGCTAATATGGAGCTCTTAGCCCCTTAGCAGGCAAATGCCAACTGTACTGTTCTTGGAGTCCCAGACATGTGAATCCAACCTCCCAGGGTCCCAGGTCTGCTAGTCAACATACTGGCTCTTCAGAGTCTCTCAGCCCCTGACTATATGGCCTGCCCAAACCCTCAGTGACAGATAATATGCTATATACCCACCAAATGTCAAGCAGACCAGACATACAAGCTAGGCATACCAGGCACTGGGCCTCCCAGGGTTGGAGAGCACAGTGGAGGGCTCCCAAGTCTTCCCAGAAGGCATCTGGACTGGCATCCCAGCCTCAAGCTGCAGCTGGACTTCTTAACCTTGCAGCTGCAGCAGTGCTGAGCTGGTGGAGCACTTAAGTCCTCCTGCATAAGAACAAGCCGAACCAAACCAGAGAGCAGAGAACCCAGAAACCTGATCTCTGCTGATGTGACTTGCTTGAGAGTGAGTGCACCCTTGAGGGTCTACAGAGCCCCAGATCCAGGGTTCTTCTAAAATAGAAGACAGGCATTGGACCCCTCCCACCCACATACCCACTGTGGAAAACATGGGGTGTATTGGAACATTGAAGCCCCTGCTCTGCAGGTCCAACTGTAGAGGTAAGTTGGTTAATGCTGGAAACTGCAGGACGACCATCACCAGTGCTTGGTAAATATACAGTGCATGCACCAATAACCCCTTAGAAGCCTGCAAGGCAGAGCCTGTCCCACACACTTAAGGGTTCAACATTATCTACCACTCTGTCCCTCAAGACACACTTACACACACACACACACACACACACACACACATGCTTGTGCACCTCCATCTGCATTTGCCCTTTTGTACCTCTGTAATTTCTTCCCACAGGTACAGCTAGTGCAGCAACACAAAGCCTGAGAGGCCACAGGACTTCTCTCTGCTTCCTGAAGAACTCTCCAGATGCCTGAGAGAGACAGTACCAGTCTGAAATGCAGGATCCAGAAACAAACTGGAAACGTTTAAGAGAAGCCAATGGCCAGGGGTAGGTGAAAGAACACATCCAACATAAACCAGGATATCATGACTTCACCAGCAATGCACAATATTGATGGATACTTCAATTTATCAGAAGCACAGGAAAAGGACTTTAAAGCTATTCTTACCTAATTATTTGAGGCTTATAAAGAGGAAATAAACAATTCTCTAGAAGCAATAGCCAAGGAAATTCAGCCAGTTAAAGAGGAAATGAACAAATCTGTAAGATTTGTCCAGCTTGGAGAACAGATCAGGAACGACAAAAGTAAACATTACCAACATAATACAAGAGATGGTAGAGAGAATCTCTGGAACAGAAGATATATTCTCAGACAGTGATACTTCTCTCAAAAAAAGTAAAATCAGGTAAGTCCCAAACACAAAATATACACGAAATCAAGGACGCAAGGACCCCATGAAAAGACAAAATCTAAGAATAATAGGAATAGAAGAAAAAGAAGATTCAAGGCTCCAAGGTCCAGAAAATATTTTCAAGAAATTCATAGAAGAAAAATTTCCCAACTTAAAAAAATGGATGTCCATAAATATACTAGAGGCCTGTAGAACACCAAATAGACTAGACCAGAAAAGAAGCATGTCACATCATAGTCAAAACACTAAATCTATAAACAAAGAAAAGATATTAAAAGCAGCAAGGAAAAAAAGGCCAAGTAACATATGAGGGTAGATCTATCAAAATCACACCAGACTTCTCATCAGAAACTATGAAAGCCAGAAGGGCCTGGGCAGGTGTCATACAGATTCTACGAGACTACAGATGCCAACCCAGACAAATATATCTTGCAAAGTTTTCAATCAACATAGATGGAGAAAACAAAACAGTTCATGAGAAAACTAAATTTATGCACTATCTACACAACAAGCCAGCCCTACAGAAGATACTAGAAGGAAAACTCCAATCCAATGAAAACAACTTCACCCAAGAAAACACAGAATACAGATAATATCCCAACAAAAATTAAAAGAAAAGAAGCAATGAAACACAGTAAAACCACTGACTCCCAACATAAAGGGAACTAACGTTCATTGGTCCCTATTATCTATAAACATCAATGAACTCAACTCTCCAATAAAAAAAGACAGAGACTAACAGAATGGGTGTGGAAACAGGATCCAGCATTCTGCTGCTGCCAAAGAATGCACCTCTCCAACAAAGACAAACACTACCTCAGAGTAAAGGGCTAGAAAAAGGTCTTTCAAGCAAACAGATCCAGAAAGCAAGCTGGTATAGCTATTCTAATATCTAATAAAATGGACTTGCAACCAAAAGCAATCAAAAAAGATGAGGAGGGGCACTAGAAACTCATCAAAGGAAAAATCCACGAAGAAGACATCACAATTCTGAACATCTATGCCCCAAATACAAGAACATCTACATTCATAAATGAGACATTATTAAAACTCAAATCACACATCGATCCCAACACCTTAATATAGGAAAACTTCCACACCCCACTTTCACTAAGGGACAGATCATCTAGACAAAGCCTAATAAAGAAATAAAGGCATTTACAGAGGTCCAGACAAAAATGGACCTAATAGATGTCTACAGAACTTTCCACCCAAACTCAAAAGAGTATACCTTCTTTTCAGCAACTCATGGAAGCTTCTCCAAAACAGACCATATAGTTGGTGATAAAGGAATCCTCAACAGATACAAGAGGATTGAAATAATCCCCTGTATTCTATCTGCCCACCATGGACTAAAGCTGTACCTCAACAACAATGGAATTAGAAAAAAGTCTTGAAGCACATGGAAACTGAACAACTTGCTGCTCAATGACAGCTGGGATAAGGAAGAAATAAAGAAATTAAAGACTTCCTAGAATTCAATCAAAATGAATGTACAACATACCCTAATTTATGGGACACAATGAAAGCAGTGCTCAGAGGAAAATTCATAGTACTAAGTGCCTTCCAGAATAAATTTATGATATCATACAAGTTAAAGACCCAACTGAAAGACCTAGAAAAAAAAAAAGAAGCAAATACACCCAAGAGGAGCAGATAGCTGGAAATAATCAAACTCAGGGTGGAAACCAATCAATTAGAAACAAATAAAACTATTCAAAGAATCAATGAAACCAAGCGTTGGTTCATTGAGAAAATCAACACGATAGACAAACTTTAGCCAAATTAACTAAAAGGCAAAGAGAAACTATCCAAAACATCAAAATCAGAAATAAAAAGGGGGGCATAACTAAAGACAGTGAGGAAATCCAAACAATCATTAGGTTGTATTACAAAAGCCTATATGCCACAAAATTCAAAAATCTAAAACAAAAGGACAATTTTCTAGAAAGAGTCCATCTGCCAAAATTATGTCTAGATCAGGTAGAAATATTGAATAGTCCTATATCCCCTAAGGAAAGTGAAGCAATCATCAACAGTCTCCCTTCCAAAAAGAGCTCTATGCCAGATGTGTTCAGTCCACAATTCTACCAGACCTTCAAAGAAGATGTAAACCCAATTATCTTCAAATTATTCCACAAAACAGAAAGAGAGGTTTATTCTTTGAAGCTACAGTAACCTTGATACCTAAACCACACAAAGACCCAACAAAAAAAGAGAACTTCAGACCTATCTCTCTTATGAACATGGGTGCAAAAATACACAATAAAATCCTTGCAAAGAGAATCCAAGAACACATCAAAGATATCGTCCTCCATGACCAAGTAAGCCTCATCCAAGGAATCCAAATGTGATTCAACATAGGAAAATCCATCAATGTAATCCACCACATAAACAAACTGAATGAGAAAAAGCACATTATCATCACCTTAGATGCCAAAAAAGCATTTGACAAAGTCAAAAACCATTCATGTTAAAGTCTTGGAGAAATCAGGGATACAAGGCACCTAAACATACTAAAGGCAATACAGAACATGCCTATAATCAACATCAAACTTAATGGAGAGAAACTTAAATAAATTCCACTGAAATCAGGGACAAGACAAGACTGCCCCCTCTTTCCATATCTCTTCAACATAATATTTGGATTCATTGCTAAAGCAATAAAGACAATTAAAGGAGATCAAGAGAATGCAAATTATAAAGTGGTCAAAGTGTCACTATTCTCAGATGATATGATTGTATATATTAGCGACCCCAAAAATTCAACCAGAGAACTCCTTCAGCTGATAAACACCTTCAGCAAAGTCGAAGGATACAAAAACAACCCAACCCCCCAAAAATATCAGAAGCCTTCCTGTATACCAAAGACAAAAAGACCGAATAAGAAATCAGGGAAAAAATACTTTCAAAATATCAGTGGATATAAAGTACCTTGGGGTGACTCTAACCAAGCAAGTGAAAAACTCATTTGAGATAAACTTAAGTCTCTGAAGAAAGATATTGAAGAAGATATGAGAAGATGGAAAGATATCTCGTGCTCATGGATTGGTAGGATTATCATTTTGGAAATGTTAAAAGCAATCTACAGATTGAACTCAATTCCCATCACAATAGAAACTCAATTCTTTACAGACCTTGAAAGAAAGATTCTCAGCTTCATATGGAGAACAACAACAACAACAAAAAATACAATCTTCAAAACAATCCTGTACAGATTATCTGGAGGTATCTCCATCCCCAATCTCAACCTGTGCTACAGAGCAATAGTAATAAAAACTGCATGGTATTGGCATAGAATCAGAAAGGATCAATGGAACCAAATAGAAGAACCAAAAATAAACCCTCACACTTATGAATACTTGATTTTTGACAAAGACAAAAAAATATTCAATGGGAAAAAGAAAGCATCTTCAACAAATGATTCTGGTCCAACTGGATGTCGACATGCAGAAAAATGAAAATCGATCCATATTTATCACTCTGCCAAAAACAAAAGTCCCAGTAATCAAAGACCTCAAAAAAAACTAGATACTCTAAATTGATTAAAAGAAAATGTGGGAAGACCCTAGAACTCATTGACACAGGAGACAACTTTCTGAGCAGAACACCAACAGCATAGGCTCTAAGAGCATCAATCAATAAATAGGACTTCATGAAACATATTCTGTAAAGCAAAAGACCCTATCATCTGAACAAAATGACAACCTACAGACTGGGAAAGGATCTTCCCCACCATATATCTGACAGAGGGCTGATATCCAGCAAATATAAAGAACTAAAGAAGTCAAAATACAATAAATTAAGTAATCCAATTAAAAAATGGGGTATAGAGCTAAACAGAGAATTCTCTGTAGAGGAATATAGCATGGAAGAGAAACACTTAAAGAGATGCTCAACAGTCTTAGCCATCAAGGAGATTCAAATCAAAATGACCCTGAGATTTCACCTTACACCCATCAAAATGGCTAAAATCAAAAACTCAAATGTCAATACATGCTGGAGAGGTTTTGGAGAAAGGGGAACCCTCCTTCATTCCTGATGTGAATGTAAACTGGTACAACCACTTTGGAAGTCAATCTGGCGAGTTCTCATACAATTAGGAATAGTGCTTCCTCAAGACCCAGCTATATCACTCCTAGGCATATACCCATAATTTACTCAAGTACACAAGGACATTTGCTTAACCATATTTGTAGCAGCTTTATTTGTAATAGCCAGAACCTGGAAACAACCCAGATGTCCATCAACGGAGGAATGGATACAGGATTTGTGGTATTTATACACAATGGAATACTACTCTGCAATCAAAAACAAGGAAATCATGAAAATTGCAGGCAAATTTTGGATCTAGAAAAGATCATTCTGAGTGAGGTATCCCAGAAGGAGAAAGACACACATGGTATACTCTCACTTATATAGTCCTATAAGATATGACAAACACAATGAAATCTACATAGCTAAAGAAGAGAAACAAGAAAGAGGACCCGGGGTAAAATGATCAATCCTCATTTAGAAAGACAAATGGGTGTTCAATGGACATAGAAGAAAACAAGTAACAGGACAGGAGCCTACTGCCAAGGGCTTCTGAAAGACTCTATCTAGCAGTGTATCAAAACAGATACTAAGACTCATGCCCAAACCTTTGGCCGAGTGCAGGCAATCATATGAAATAAGGGGTAATGTAAAGGATAGGAGCTTCATAAGGACCAAATATATCTGGGCATAGGGGTCTTTTCTGAGACTGACACTCCACCAAGGACCATGTATGGAAATAACTTAAACCTCTGCTTGGTTGTAGCCCGTGGTAGCTCATGGATTGGTAGGATTAACATTTTGAAAACCAAATGATATTCCATAGTAAGGGGAACAGGGACTATTTCTAACAGGAACTCAATATCAGGCTATTTGACCTCTCCAAACCCCATGGGAGGAGCAGTCCTGCTAGGCCACAGAGGATTTTGCAGCCATTCCTGATGCCTGATAAAACAGGATCAGATGAAAGGGAAGGAAAACCTCCAAAATCAGTGGACTTGGACAGGGGCAGGGTAGAGATGAGGGAGTGACTGAGAGGGAATGAGGGAGCAGGATACAGCTGGGATACAGATGTAACTAATAAAATGTAACTTAATGAAACTAATAATAAAAAATGAAAAAAATAAAGTGACAGAGACTAAATGACAGACTCCATTCTGTCTAGTCACTTTCATTGGCATATCAAACCAAAGCACACCCTTCTATAATAACTCTAAATGGAATTATATATTTTCAATATTTTAATGGTTAGTTTTTATTATTTACCTTTTATTTACTTTGAATCCCCCCATAAAGCCCTCCCCATCCTACCTTAGATCCCCCTTCTCCATACATGCTCCTCCCCAAGTCTATCAGATCTCAACAGGAATGGCTGCATTATCTTCCTCTGTGGCCTGGTAAGGCTACTCCCCCATCAGGGTGAGGTGATCAAAGAACAGGCCAATCAGTTCATGTCAGAGGCAGTCCCTGTTCTCATTACTATGAAACCCCAAGGACACTGAACTGCCATGGGCATATGTTCAGGGGTTCTAGATTATTACCCTGCATGGTACTTGCTTAGAGTATGAGTCTCAGGAAAGATCCCTATGCTCAGATTCTTTGGTTCTCTTGCTCTTCTTCTAAAACTCCTGTATTCTCCAGATCTTACTATTTCCCACTTCTTTCATTAGATTCCATGCACTCTGCCCAGCAGTTGGCCATAAGTCTCAGTATCTACATTGATAGTCTGCAGGGCAGAGCCTTTCAGAGGTCCTCTGTGGCAGGCTCCTAAGTTGTTCTCTGTTTCTCCTTCTTCTGATGTCCATCTGCTTTGTCTTTTGGGGTGAGATTCAGAATTTTAGCCAGAATCCTCCCTCTTGATTAGTTTCTTTAGTTGTACAGATTTTAGTAGGTTTATCCTATAATATATGTCTATATCAGTGTGTGTATACCTTGTATGTCTTTCTGCTTCTGGGATAGCACACTGCCATTTTCCACCATTGACCTGCAAATTTCGTGATTTCCTTGTTTTTTATTGCTGAGTAATATTCCATCGTGTAGATTTTAAACAATTTCTGTATCCATTTTTCAGTTTAGGGGCATCTGGGTTGTTCCTTGGTTCTGGCTATTACAAATAAAGCTGCTACAAACAAGGTTGGCAAATGTCCTTATTGTGTACTTGAGCCTCATTTGGATACATGCCTAGGAGTGGTTTGGCTAGATCCCAAGGAAGTGATTTTTCCAGTTGTCTGATAAAGTTCCAGCTTGATTTCCAGAGAGGTTGTACAGTTTACATTCTTACCAGCAGTGGCACAAGATTACGTTACCAACAGCAGTGAAGGAGGGTGCCCCTTCTCCACAACCTCTCCAGCATGTATTGTCACTTCAGTTTTTGATCTTTACCATTCTGATGGGTGTAAGATGAAATCTCAGGAACATTTGATTTGCATATCACTAATGGTTAATAATGTTGAGCATTTATTTCAGTGTTTCTCTGCCATTCGATATTCTTCTATCAAGAATTCTTTGTTTAGCTCTGTTCCCCATTTTTTAGTTGGATTACTTGATTTATTGCTTTTCTCCTTCTTTAGTTTTTCATATATACTTGATAATACCCCTCTGTCACATAGAGGGTTAGTGAAGTTTCTTTCCTGATCTTTAGGCATTTGTTTTGTTTTGATGATAGTTTCCTTTGTTTTACAGAAAGTTTTCAGGTTTATGAGGTTCTATTTACTGATTGTTGCTCTTAGACCCTGTGCTGTTGGTGTTCTGTTCAGGAAATTGTCTCCTGTACCAATGATTTCAAGTCTCTTCCCCACTTTTTCTTCCAACCCATTTAATGTGTCTATATTTATGTTGAGGTCTTTGATCTACTTGGACTTTAGTTTTGTGCACAGTGATAAGTATGGATCTATTTGCATTTTTCTACATGTAGACATCCAGTTAGAGCAGCAACATTTTTGAAGATTCTATCATTTTTCTATTGTATGGTTTTGGCATCTTTGTCAAAAATCAGGTGTCCATAGTGAGTGGGTTTATTTCTGTTTCTTCTATTTGGTTACATTGTTCGACCATTCTGTTTTTATGCCAGTATCATGCAGTTTTAATTACTTTTGTCATATAGTACACCTTGATTTCAGGGATTCAGATACCTCCAGAAGATATTTTATTGTAAAGCATTTTTATAGCAATTCTGGGTTTCTTGTTTTTCCATATGAAGTTGAGAATTTTTCTTTCAAGATATGCAAAGAATTGTGTGGTAATTTGATGGGAATTGCATTGAAACTGTAGATGGCTTTTGGTAAGATGGCAATTTTTACTATGTCAATCCAGTCAAGACATTAACATGGGAGATCTGTCCATCCTCTGATATTTTCTTTTAATTCCTTCTTCAGAGACTTGAAATTTTTACATACAAGTCTTTGACTTGCTTTGTTTGGGTCACACCAAGTTATATTATGACTTTGACCAAATATAAGAACACATTAAATATATCATACACTATGACCAAGTAGTCTTCATTCCAGGTATGCAGAGGTGGTTCAATATACAAAAAAAAAAAATCAATGTGATCCATCATATTAACAAACTGAAAGTGCAAAAAAAATACATAAAAATCTCCTTAGATGCTGGAAGAGCATTTGACAAACATTGATCCCTGTTTAAAATATTGGAGAAATCAGGGATACAAGGCACACATATAAACATAGTAAAGGCAATATACAGCAAGACTATGCCCAACATTAATCTAAACTGAGAGAAACTTAAAAGAAATCTTACTGAAATCAGAAACAAGGCAAGGCTGTGTACTCTCTCCATATCTCTTCAACACAGTTCTGGAAATCCTTGCTATTATAATAAGAAAAATGAACAAGATAGAGTGAATAGAAATCTGAAAGGAAGAAGTCAAATTATCACTATTTGCAAATTTTATGATAGTATATCTGGTGAACCTTAAAATTCTAATAAAGAAATTCTACAGCTAAAAAATACCTTCAGCAAAGTGGATACAAAATTAACTCTTCTTGTATTCAAAAGCCAAAAGGACTGAGAAAGAAATTACGGAATCACAAGATATTATATTATCTAAAAAGACCATAACTCCTAAACCTTCCCATACATTCCCTCACCAGGATCTCCAAGTGGAAATAGATGAGCTTCAAGGGGATAATGAAATTCAAGGGACTAGGAAGTGGAAGATGACAGAGGGACTTCTAAGCTAAAAGAACGTATTTATCATGATAGTTTGTCATTCAAATCAATTATTAAATTCTCAGTAACTTCCAAAAACTAAAAAACAGGACTGTCAATCTCCTTTGGGGAAAATGTGGTATATTTCCAAAACTTTGTATTATTTAGCCAAGAAAACTTCATCATGATAATTTATGCAAAAGGATGAAATGAGGAAAAATCATCCTGGGTGAAGTAACTAAAATGCAGAAAGAGAAATATGGTATGTATTCATTTATTAGGAGGTCTGCTAATAGTGGGGGATAAAGTTACAATATGCCCTATATTGTGACCAAACAAGTGTACATTAGGGAGTTTGGGTGGCAGTTAATTGAGTTATTGGTCCAGGGCATCCTACAGAAATTTTAAAGCAACTCAGACTGTTTTTATTAAAATATGTTGCTCTCTGCCCTCAACTATTAGATCAGTGCCGTGTTTTTGGATCCAAAGATATGCTATCTTCTGCATCAAATGGGATTGCACATAGGGACCGACAGTCCAATATTATGCAGAGAGAGAGACCTTAAAACACCCAGGTCTAAATGGGGGTTCCCGGTGAAATTCTCCCACTCCTCAGACCTCTGGGAAGCCTGCAGGAGAGGAGGCAGGAAGACTGTCCTAAGTAGAGGGAATTGAGGATACAAGGAGAACAATGCCCTGAGAACCAGGCCAAAAAGGAAGATGATGAGGCTTGATGAGACCTGAGAAGCTACAGTAAGTTAGAGGAGGAGGAGGAGGAGGACCTCCCCTGCTAGGGAGCTAGACAAAGGCATAGGGGTAGAAGAAGGAGTGTGGGTAGAACAGAAAGGAGAAGAGAGAGGGTGCAGCAGAGGGGATACAAAGCAAACAAATCATAATAAATAAATACATGAGAAAATTTGTTATCAAGGTGAAGATCTATAGAGCTCTTCAGGACTGATGGCTAATCCTTGGGGCGTTGTTTCAGGGTATGACAAGAATGAACTCAGTTTTCTTTAAAGGATTTGGCACTGAGACTCTGATCATGTTCCAATGATTATATAAAAAACACATACTTCAATTGATGTATTTTAAAGTAAATATTTTAGTGTGATACATGGATAGGAATTTGAACCTGGGAGCAATGGAAAAGGAATGTAATGTATATTTTATGAAATTCCCACATAATCAATAAAAATAATATGTTGACAATTTTACAATGACTTTTAACATGGGGAACATTAAAGTTTAATTTCCTACCTGACATTTTCACAGAGGCAGACAGGAGTGAAGGTGTGGGATCTGGATAAAGGGATGAGATAAAGGCTTGTTTAGTTTCACAAGAAAAATCATGTGTGCACAGTATCAGAGATACCAGACAGTGAGGAAAGTGTATGTACTCATCTCCATGGAATCCTCAAGATTCTCCCAGAGGCTAATTGGCTGAGAGTGAGAATAATGCCATGCAAAAGGTGAAAGCCAATAAATTTTCAGGAGCAGTTATTAAAAAGGGCCCAGAGGGAAGCCTGCTTGAGAGAAAGGCTAAGTCAGGAAGAGCATCCTAAGTAGAGGGAAATGAGGACAGAAGGAGAACAATGCCCCATGAATCAGGCCAAAGAGGAAGATGATGCAGCTAGCCTTGATGCTTTAACCTGGACAGCTGAAAGCACACAACTCAGAGTTAACAGTTCCTGTGTGGCTCTTGTTTAGCAAAAGTGTCACATACTTGTTTCAATTCATCACAAATAAAGTCACCTGTCCTTGACCTGTGAGTTACCAATTATCACAGACTCCATTATTATTTGTTAAATGCAGAGAAGTGTCCCCAGTCAGTGAATTACTTACTGTGAAAATATTTCCTGACCAAACCACTCTTTGAACAAAAAGTGTTTAATTAGGACCTTACTTATATTTTTACAGACACAGTCCATGATGTCACGTCATCAAGCAGTCATCTTGTTGTAGTCCTTCAGCAGAACTGAGAGCTTTTCATCATGAACCACAAGCAGCAGCCTGTGAGAGGGAGCCTGAGACAGACAGAAAGCAAAAGTGTTAGAGTGACATATTCAGAAATAGTGAGATTGAGACGTACAAAAAACAAGTTATAAAGTGAGAGAATGAGAGACAGAGACTCCATTCTGTCTGGTCACTTTTATTGGCATATCAACCTCACATCACACCCTCTTATCATATAAATCCCTTATGAATTAAATTATCTAACAAGCACGTACCTCCTAACCCTTCCCAGACTTTTCCTCACTGGTGACTAAACAGGTAAGTAGATGAGCTTCAAGGGGACACTGGAATTCAAATCAACAAGAATTGTAAGAAGATAGAGAGACTTCTAGAATAAAAGAAGATACTTATCCTGATAGTTTTTCCATACAATTCAATAATTAAAGTCCCAGCAACTTCAAAGGACTAAAGAACAGGACTGACAATCTCCTTGAGGGAAAATGTAGAATATTTCCATAATGTAGTTTTATTCAGCTAAGAAAATCACATCATGTTATTTTCAGGCAAATGGATGGAACCAGGAAAAATCAACTTGGCTGAAGTAATGAAAATGCAGAAAGACAAATATGGTATGTATTCTCATATTAGGAAGTCTCCTAATAGTGGGGAATGCAGTTCCGTTAGGCCATCTATTGTGACCAAACCAGTCTTCCACTAAGGGGACTGGATATCAGTTACTTGAGTTATTGTGCCAGGAAATCCTATGGAAATTTTCAAGCAAACCAGGCTGTTGTTATTAAAATATATTGCTCTCTGCCATCAACTGATAGCAGTGTCATGTTCTTTGATCCACAGAGATGCTTCCTTCTCTATAAAATTGTATTGCAAATAGAGACTCACAGTCCAATATTATGCAGAGCCTTAAAATACCAGCTATAAATGCAATTGACCTGTGAAATTTTTCCTCCCCTCAGTTCTCTGCACAGCCTGCCAGAGAGGAGGCGGAAATAATATCCTAAGTAGAGTGAATTGAGGACACAAGGAGACCAATGCTCTTTGAATCATGCTGAAGAGGAAGATGATGCAGCCAGCTTGGATGAAACCTGAGATTCTAGGATCAGATAGAAGGGGGTTAGAGAAAGGTCCTAGTGGTAGAAGAAGGAGGGTAGGTGGGACAGGAAAGAGAAGAGGGAGGGAGCAGCAGATGGGACAAAATGTGAACAAATTGCAATCAGTAAACATATAAGAAAAACTGTTATCAAGGTGATAAAGTACAGAGCTCTTCAGGAGTAATGGCTTTTTCTTGGGTGTGGTTTGAGGGTGTGATAAGGTTGAACTCAGATTTGGTTGAACTCAGGGACTTGGCACTGAGATGCTGATCATGGTCCAATGAGTAAATGAAAAACACATACTTCATTTGTTGTATTTTAAAGGAAAAAAATTGTACTGTGACACATGAGAAAAAAATTTGAACCTAGGAGCAATGGAAAAGTAGTATATTACTTGAAATTCCCACAGAAGCAATAAAAATAATATGCTCAGAACTTTTATAATGACTTTTAACATGGAGAAATGATTATGCTAAAAAAGGGCAGAGTTTGAGATTGTAAGGCATTCTTTCCAGGAACTCATTAGGTAGCAGAGAATCCTAGCCATGAACTAGTGGTTACCCAGCTCCCTCAAACCACATGAGCTCCAGTGGCACCTTGGATCAAGCAGTCCTGACTCTAGCACTTTGTTTAGAGGTTTTGTCTGGAGGACCACAGCAAGCAGCACAGCTGCTTTTGTGTCCTAGGAATATAACAGAGACACATTTCTCTGCCCTGAAGGCCCAGTTATAACTTTAAACCCCTGGGTTATGAGATTGCTCACTGACTACAAAGTAGAACAGTGATGATAATCCAGCCAGGTCAACCAAGGCAACAGTGCTCATGGAGGTTTGGCAACAATAGTGTGGAACATCACCAGCTGTCAAAGAGTTTATTGCCCTTTAGTTATCCTTTTATATACATCAATATTTCTCTGTTTCAGCTATCATCAAAGGAATTTTCTTGTTTTCTTCTCTTTTCCTGCTTTAAAAGATTCAATACCCCAGGAAACCCTAGAAACTGCCAGCCTATTATATCAATAAGAATGTGAATGCACATTTATTGAGGATGCGATTAACTGCTCAGTTCAAAGTCACAGCTCAGGAAATTCCAGATCCAAGACCACAGTAGGAGACCTGCTTCTCATCTGGAACATTCCCCTTAATCCCACATTACTTTGAAGCTTACCTAGCAAGGCCATAACACCTAACCCCTCCCAAACATTTCCTCACTGCGGACTAAACAAGTAAATAGATGAGTTTCAAGGGAACATTGGAATTCAAATCACCATGAATTGGAAGAAGATAGAGGGACTTCTAGGCTAAAAGAACATAATTATCCTGATAGTTTGTCACTCAACACAGTGAATAAAGTCCTAGGAACTTCTAAGGACTAAAGAACAGGACTGACAATCTCCTTTGTAGAAAATGTGGAATATTTCCATAATGGACAATTATTCAGCTAAGAAAATGACATCATGATGTTTTCAGGGAAATGGATGGAACCACGAAATTTCATCCTGTTGATGTAACTAAAATGCGGAAAGACAAATATGGTATGTATTCACTATTAGGAGGTCTCCTAATAGTAGGGGATAAAGTTCCAATAGGCCATCTATTGGAACCAAGCCAGTCTTCCACTAGGGAGATTGGCTGGAAGTTAATTGATTTGTGGGGCAGGGCATCCTATGGAAATTTTAAAGCAATCCAGGCTGTTGTTATTAAAATATGCTGCTCTCTGTCCTCAGTGCTATGTTCTTGCACCAAAAAGATGCTTCCTTATGCAATAAATGGGATTGCATAGAGACCCAGAGTCTGATAATATGCAGAGAGAGACCTTAAATCACCCTGCTCTAAATGGTATTTTTGTACAAAATTCTCCATCCACTCAGAGCTCTGGAAAGCCTGCAGGAGAGGATGGAATAAGTAGAGGGAATTGAGGACACAAGGAGAACAATACCCCGAGAATCATGCCACAGAGGTAAATGATGCAGCCAGTCTTGGAGTCCTGCAAAACTAGGGTCAGATAGAACGAGAATGAGGGCCTCCCATATCAGAGAACTAGAGAAAGGCATAGGTATAGAAGAAGGAGGGTGTTTGGTAATGGAAGGAGAAGAGGAGGGGGCAGCAGAGGGGACACAAAGTGAATAAATCATAATGAATAAATACATATGAAAAACTGTGATCAATGTGACAAGTATAGAATTTTTCAGGACTGAGAGTTTCTTCTTGGGGGTGTTTCCAGGGTGTGACAAGGATGAATTAAGTTTTCTTTAAGATATGTGGCCTGAGACTCAGATCATGTTCCAATGAGTATATGAACAACACATACTTGAATTTTTTTTAAAGAAAAAAAAATTAGTGTGATACATGGGTAGGAATTTGAACTTGGAAGAAATGGAAAAAGAGTGTAATGTATATTATATGAAATTCCCACATAAGCAATAAAAATAATATGTTGACAACTTTTACAATGAATTTTAACATGCAGAAAAGATTACACTAAAGGAGGGCAGAGTTTGAATTTGTAAGGCATGCTTTCCAGGAACTCATTAAATAGCAGAGAATTCTAGCCTTGTACTAGTGGTTACCCAGCTACCTCAGACCCCATGAGCTCAAGTGGCACCTCTGAATTAGCTATCCTGGCACTAACACTACATTTAGAGGTTTTGTCTGGAGGACCACAGCAAGAAAAAAACAGCAGCTAATTTGTAGTAGGCCTATAAAATGGCCCCTTTTCTCTGTCCTGAAGGCCCAGTTTAACATTTAAACCCCAGGACCAGAATTCATTCCTCAATGACCACTGATTAGGACACAGCTACTGATCCAGGCAAGTCAGCCCAGGCAACTCTGCTCATAGAGATTTGCCAAAACTAGTGTGGAACAGAACCAGCTGTCAAATAGTTTATTGCCAATCAGTTCTCTTTTTATATTCACTGTCTTTCTGTGTTTCACTCATACCAGTCCCAGGAATTACCTGCTTTCCTTCTGTTTTCACTGTTCTTAAAGACTCAATACCCCAGGGAACCCTAGACCATGACAGCCTCTCATATCAATAAGAATGTGAATGTATACTTAGTGAATATGCAATTAACTGCTCAGTTCAAAGACACAACTTAGAAAATTTCAGATCTACGACCACAGTAGGAGACCACCTTGTCTTTAGGTACATTACTGTTAATCCCACATCACTTTGAAGCTTCCCTACTTAAGAAGCTGTACAATTAAATGAACATGAAACTTTCATTTCCTACCTGACATTTTCACAGAGGTAAACATGATTAAATATTCGTTATCTAGGTAAAGGGATGATATAAATGCTTGTTGGGTTTCATAAGAAAAAATATGTTTGCACAGAATCAGAGATACTGGACATGTTGGGAAGTTTGTTTTCTCATCTCCATGGAAACCTCAAGGCCTCTCAGGTGCTGAATGGCTAATAGGCAGAATAATGTTTTGAAACAGGTGAAAGCCAGTAAGAGTTTCAGGAACTAGTTATTAAAGGGGCCAACTGGACGGCCTACATGCCTCAATCTGGGCAGTTGAAAACACAAAATCCAGAGATGACAGTTCCTGTGTCCATGACTGTTAGTTCCGGAGAAGTGTCACCAGGGAAATTAGAAAAAGGGCATAGATTTAGAAGAAGGAGTCTGATTGGGACGGGAAGGAGAAGAGGGAGGAGGGCATAGCAAAGGTGATTCATAGTGAACAAATCATAATGAATAAGTACACAGGAAAAAACTGTATCTGTGATAAAAACTGTGATGAAGGATAGACCTCTTCATGACTGATGACTTCTTCTTGGATATGGTTGCAGTGTCCAGCAAGGATGAACTCAGTTTTCTTTAAGGCATTTGGACTAAGACTCTGATCATGTTCCAATGAGTATATTAACAACACATACTTGAATTGGTGTATTTAAAAAAATTAGTGTGGCACATGGTTATGATTTAGAATCTGGGAGCAATGGAAAAGGAGTGTTTTGTATATTATATGATATTCACACATAATCATTAAAAATAATAAGTTGACAACTTATACAATGACTGTGAAAATGGAACATAGGTTTCTCTGAACAAGCAGTCCTGGCACTAACACTACCTTTAAACGGTTTGTCTGGAGCACTACTGAAGGAAACAGAGCTGCTCTGTGTATTAATCATATAGAATGGACCAATTTTTTTTTTTTACCTGAAGGTTTAGGTATAACTCTAAACCGCAAGACCAGCATGGTTCCCCACTGACCACTGAGTAGAACATAGCTTTCTTGAGAGTAAGCCTGAGCAGCACTAAATACCTCAATCTGAGCAGCTGATAGCACACAACCCAGCAATGTCAGTTCCTGTCCAAGACTCTTTATTAAGGAATAGTGTCACATATTTCTTTCAAGAGGTCATTAATAAAATCGACTGGTATGAGAGCAAACTGTAATTATGACATCACAATGGTCTTATGATGTCACAATGCTCTGATGATATCACAGTGATTTTATGATATCACAATGCTATTATGACATCATATGGAATGCCATCACAACAGACTTATAACATTGCAATAATAATATAACATAACAATGCATTTATGACATCACAATGCTATCATGCCATCACATTATTTTTATCATATCACAATCGTATTATGACATCAGAGTGCTATTACAACATTACTGTGGTAATATATCACAATGGAATTTTACTTCAAAGTGGCATATATGACCTCAATATACTACTATATCATCAAAATGTTTTTATGACATCACAATGATATCAGGATATCACAATGGTATTATGACATCACAGTAGTATGACATCATAATGCTATGATGACCTCCCAATTGTATTATGACATCACCATGCTATGATGACTTACCAATGTTGTCATGATATGCCAAAGGTATAACATCACAATGCCATTATAACATCACTTTGCTATTATGCTATGACAATGTTATTATATCTTCAAAATGATATAACTTCGCAATGGGGCCATGACATCACAATAGTTTAATGGCTTCACAATTGTATTTTGTAGGAGATGGTTAATATTTACTATTGGTTTATCTTTTATTAATGCTTGCTGTTAATCCTAAACAGCTGTATAACCAATCCATCACACAGAGACTGGGTTTATTTAGTTAAATAAGAACACAATGCTAGTCAATAGTTACTCCCTCCTAAAACTTCAAGCCCTCATAGTTACATAACATTTAGATTTTTCCCAGTATACTTGCTTTTTTTGCAGTCATACTCTCCAGGCTGTTCCAAGATCTCCCCTCTAGTTTTCTCTCCAATCCCTGCTTCCTTATCCACTCTCCTCCCACTCATTTCCTGTACTCAGTCTTTTTCTTCACTCACCATTGTGGCAGTTGCTATATTCTGGTCTGTTTAAACAAAGTTGAGACAGAATGCTTAGAATAAGTATCACGATGCACTATCCGGATTGAAACCAGAGAGTAGAGGGTAGAAATTAGCTTATGAATGAACAAGAGTAAGGTTTATATATTTCAAAAGAACATTATACTAACAAAGTTATGAGAAATCACATGCTATGATGACATCACAATCGGGTAATGACCACAATATTTTATTATAACATCACATGGATATTATGACATCAAAATCCTACTATGACATCACAATGTTATTATTCATTCACAGTGCTATTATGACTTCAAAGTGGCATTATGAGATCACACTGTTATTCTGACATCTCAATGGTATTATGTCATCACAATGGTGTTATGACATCTCAGTGCTATTAAAACATCCCAGTGGTATTATGCATAACAATCATGTCATGATATCCCAATGGTATCACCATTCTATTATTACTTTGTATTGTCATTATGACATCACATAAATATTATGTGGAATTTTGAAATCACAATTTCATTATGATCTCAAAATGCTATTATATCACAATGGCATTTTGACATCACACTGAGAGTATGACATGACAAATATATTATGACATTCCAATGCTATTCCGATACGATTGTGGCATCTCATCACAATGGAACTTTGACATCACAATTACATTATGACCTGAAAAATAGTATTATGTCATCACATTGCTCATATGACATCACAATGAAATTATACTAATATGATATAATACTGCTATTATGACATCACAATAATATAATGACATCATGATGGTATGACATCATAAAGATATTTTTATTTCACAATGGTTTCACAATGCTTATATATCATTGCAATGCTATTATGACATCACAATAATATAATGGCATGACAATGGTGTGACATCACAATGGTATTATTTCACAGTGCTATTATGACATCACAATGGTATTTTGACTTCACAATGTTATTTTTATATCATAATGCTATGATGATATCACAATTCTATTATGACATTACAATAGTATGACATCGAAATGCTATTACAACAGTTACCCATAACTCTCTGTGATGTTAGGACATCATCTTCAGCCTTATGGCTCAGAATATTTGGCAGACATATATGTGAAGTAGGTGCTATTTAGGACTTGTTTGTTTACTATGACTTGGAAATGTCAGGCAAAGGTATGACATCTCAATGCTGTGATGACATTCCAATGTTATGATATCACAAGTCTATTATGACATAACAATTGTATGACACCTCAATGTTCTTATGACATGATTATGGTATGACATCAAAATGGTATTTTGACATCACAATGCTATAAAAACATCACAATATTATTACTATAAGATAGTTTCATGACATCACAAGGGAATTATGAAATCACAATATTATTATGACACAACAATCTATTATGCCATCACAAAGTATGATATCTCAAAGTTATTAAAAAATCACAATGGTATTATGACATCACAATTTTATTGTGACATCACCATGATATTATAGCATCACAGCATGATTATGTTATGACATCACAATTATATTATGACTTCAAAATGGTATGACTTCACAATGATAGTAAGACATCACTATGCTTTATAACATGATTGTGATATGCCATCACAATGGAATTTTGAGATTACAAGGATTTTATGGCATCACAGTGGTATTAAGTCAATACAATGCTATTATTACTTCAACAAGGTATTATGACATCATAATGCTATTATTATGACATGATTGTGTAATGACATCACAATGGAATTATGACATTACAATGATATGACTTCACAATGGTATGACTTAAAATGATAGTGTGTTATATCAAAGCTATGATGACATCACAAAGCTATATAACTTCAAAATTGTGTAATATTTCAAAGCTATTATGACAAAACAATAATATGACATCACCATGCTATTATAACATCACAATGCAATGATGACATCATATCCTATAATATCACAGTGCGATTATGACATCACAATGATATTTTATCATCGAAATGCTTTTTGTCATCACAATGGTATTATGACTTCAAAATGGTATTCTGAATCCACAATATTATTATGACATCACAATGGAATTATGACATCACAAAAGTATCATGATATCACTGTGCTATTATGACATTACAATACAATAATGAAATCACAAACCTCTATGCTATTATGATATCCCAATGCTATTATGAAATACAATGGTATTCTGACTTCACAGTGGTATTATGATGTCACAATATTGTCACAACATCTCAGTACTACCATTTAATTACAGTGGTATTATGACATCACAATTAAATTATGATGACACAATGCTATAATAACATCACAATGCTATTATGATTTCACAACCAAGTGATTTCACAATGGTATTAGCAGATTACAAAGCTATGATGACATCACAATACTATTATTTCATCACATGCTTTGATTATATCACAGTGCTATTATAACATCAAAATGGTATTACAACACAACAATACTATGATGATATCACACTGCTCTCAGGACATCACAATGGTGTCATGATATCACAATGTATGGTATTATGACACGCCAATGGTATTATAACATCACAGTGCTATTATGACTTCACAATGGTATGACATGTCAATTCTACTATGACATCACAATGATAAGCTATCACATGGTGTTATGCCATCACAATGATATTATATCACAATGGCTTTATGATATCAAAATGCTATTATTATATTCAAAAGCTGTTATGACATCACAATCATATTATTACATCACATTTCTATTATATCACAAAACTGTTATGACATCACAATGCTATGTTGACATCATGACTTCAAAATGGTATTATGACATCACCATGCTATTAATACAGTGGTATTACAGCAAGATGGTGCTATGATATCACAACAGAATTTTGACATCAAAATGTTATTATGACTTTAAAACGGTATTACTTCACAATGCTATGATGACATCACAATGGTATTAAGACATCACAATGTTCTGAGGCCATCACAATATATTTATGCTATCACGATGTCATTCTGACATCAAAATTCATCATTATATCCTGCTGTGGACTGGCCCAGTGCACTGTGGGAAAATCAGGGGTTCAGATATCAGGAAGGCACAGGTAGGTGAAATGACAGAGACCATACCAGGTAGTTGGTGTGGATCTACTGCAATTTACTGAAGTCAAGCTAGCACTTATATAATGATTACATAAAGAAGCACCTGAAGTTGACATATTTCCCGGAGCATTCAAACTTTTTACCAACAATACAAAGTTTACATTTTAACTGAAAGAGTAACCTGGTAGAAGCAGTGTCTATAAAAATCTTGGCCTAACAGACTCTTAAGCAGAGGAATCATAGAAATAGTGCTGTTTGCGCAGTTTACTGCTACTAATTAGTGAGTGGAAGGCCAGGGGCTGTCATTGCCCTCCGAACCAAGTTGGCTAAAGATTTATAACTCCCCTAGAGTTAAGTACTGAGGGGAATTCCTCCTGTTTTTCTTGCTAAGGATTTACACTATTTCCTTAGAGATAAGATGCTTGTCTGTAAAATTTATAGTATAATACAAAACTCTCTGACCTTCTATGTTTGCATATATTCTTTTTGCCTCATCATAAACATCTGTGTTATGTAATGGTTTTGTAATAGTTTTACTGCAGTGGGAATATCCAGACCATTTATTCTAAAAGATCCTGATTAAATATTATCTTTAGAAAGCCCACTCTTGTCCCTTTATTACCTACACTGTTTTTCCACAAGCAATTCCTGTTGCTGAATCTTATTTATTAGCTCTCCTAAAATTTTATTTTCCTTCTACTCTTATTTGCTAAAGCTTTTAGTAATCTATTAGCAATGTGTTTCCTTGGATAGTTAATTTTACTGTTCCAAGAATTATAGAGAAACAGCAAAACATATCATCAATCCAATCCTGTGACTAAGTAAGCTTGGAACTTTCAGAATACGTCTTTTGGCTTAGATGGCCATGTTAGGGTTCTTGCTAGGGACCTCCAAGAAGCTGAATCATGTAGGAAACATGTTGTCCATCTGGTAGCACAATCTATTGATATCCTACACTGATGACACTAGAGAGGGGGTAGCAATATCCCAATGTTATTCTGACATCTAAACACTATTACTACATGATTGTTTTATGACACCACAAAGGAAATTTGACAATGGCAATGCTATTATGATGTCACAATGTTCTTATAACATCACAATGTTATTATGACCTCCAAATATTATTATGACATCACAATCATGTTATGACATCACAGTGCTATTATTGGTTCACAATCCTACTATGATATCTCAATGCTATTATGACTTCACAATGATATAAAATCAAAATGCTATTACAACATCACAAAAGTATTATGACATCATAATACTATTATGACATCAAAATGTTATGACATCTCAGTGGTTTTAAATTTCAGTATGTTATTATGACATCACAATGCTATTATGATATCACATTTTTACTATGACATCACAATGCTTGATGAAATCACAGTGCTCTTAAGACATGATTGTTTTATATCACAATGGAATTATGATATTACAATGCTATTATGATTTCAGAAAGATATGACTTTCCAATGATATTAAGACATCTCAATTCTATTATGACATTACAATGCTCTTATGACATCACAATGCTATTATTATATCTCAATATTGTTATGACATTATAGGATAAGAAATCACAAACTTATTTTGACATCACAATTCTACAATGACATTACAATATTATTACATCCCTATGTTATTATTATTTCACAAGGTGATTATGACATCACATTGCTATTATGATTTTGCAATGGTATTTTGACATGATGCTGTTATGACATCACAATGGAATTTTGAAATCAAAAAGCTATTATGACTTCACAACTGTAAGACTACACAATGATATCAGGACATCCAATGCTATAATGACATCACACTGGTATTATGACATCACAACAAGATCAGGGCTTCAAAATTCATCAAGACATTCCAATGCTATTTTGATATCACAATGGTTAGGTGTTGATTTGCTGAGAGGGAGAATGATGTCATGAAACAGGGGAAAGATGGTAAGAGTTTCAGGAGCCAGTTATTTTGAGAGCCAAGTGCACAGCCTGCTTGAGAGAAAGGCTGAGAAGCCCTACATACCTCAATCTGGGCAGTTGAAAGCAACTCAGAGATGACAGTTCCTGTGTCCAAGACTCTTAATTCAGGAAAAGTGTCACATATTTCTTTCAAGTGGTCATTAGTAAAGTCCCGTGTCCTTGACATGTGACTTTCATATTATCACAGAATTCAATATTTTTTTAAATGCACAGATATGTCCTCAGTCAATGAATTACTTCCTGAGAAAAATGCTCCCTGACCAAGGCAAATTTTTGAACAAAAAAGTGTTTAAATTGGACCTTGCTTATATTTTTACAGAGTCCATACTGGATGTCACATCAGCAAACAGATAATTTGTTGTATTCCTTCCAGAGTACTATGAGCTTTACATACTGAACCACATGCAACAGGCAGAGAAATGGAGATTGAGTGTGACAAAGAGAGAAAGATCTAGATAGACAGAGAGTTACAGAAACAAAGACTGAGAGACAGAGACTCATTCTGTTTGGTCACATTCATTGGCATATCAACCTCAAAGCACACCCTCCTACAATGTAATTCCAATAGGAATTATCTTATCTAAGAAGACCATACCTCCTAACCCTTCCAAGACATTTCTTCACTGGGGATTCATCATGTAAATACATGAACTTCAAGGGGAAATTTCAATTAACATCACAAGGAAGTTGAAGAAGGTGGAGAGACTTCTAGGCTAAAAGAATATAGTCATCATGATAGTTTGTCATTCAATACAATGATTATCTTCCCAGCAACTTCCAATTTCTAAAGAACAGGGCTGACAATCTCCTTTATGGAAAATGTGGAATATTTCCATATGGAATATTATTCAGCTAAGAAAAGACATCATGATATTTTCAGGGAAATACATGGAACCAGGAAAAATCATCCTGGGTAAAGTAACTAAAATAAATAAAGACATATATGGTATGTATTCAGTTATTAGGAGGCCTCTTAATTAGTGGGGGATAAAGTTCCAATAGGCCATCTAATTGTGACCAAACCAGTCTTATGCTAGGGGGATTTGATGGTAGAGAATTGAATTGTTGGGTTAGGGCATCATATGGTAATTTTCAGACTACCCAGGCTGTTTTTATTATACTATGCTACTCTCTGCCTTCAACTGAGTGATCATTGCCATGTTCTTGGATCCACAGAGATTCTTCCTTCTGCATTAAATGGGATAGCATACAGAGACACACAGTCCAATATTATGAACTGGGTATTTAAATAACTAGCTGTAAATATGATTTTACAATGAAATTATCCCTCCCCTCAACACTATGGGAAGCCTGTAGGAGAGGAGGCAAGGAGAGTGTTAAAAGAAGGAGGAATTGAGGACACAAGGAGAACAATGTCCTGAGAATCAGGCCTCAGAGGAATATGATGCAGCCATCCTTGATGAGACCTGGTAAGCTAGGTTCAGATAGAAGGACAAGGCAGATCTCCCCTGAAAGAATCAGACTAACTTTGTAACCTATGTTTCTTTTAATTGACTTATAACTTATATTTTCAACTTTTAAGCTCCTGTTAATTAAAGCCTCTTAGTGCTTCCCCAGAGAGCTGAGGAATGTAAAAGTTCCTGACATTAGCCATCTGCAAGAACAGAGATAAGGAAGAGAATAAGCACAGCTCTCTACCAAGTGGAGGAAAAATCACTGGCCGGGACCTGTGTGAATAACTTTGTTTGGAAACTGGGCCAAATGGCCCCAATCCTTCTCCTGAATAGATCCTGACCTTTGAACAAAGCCTGCAGCCTCCAATCCTCAGAACAACATGGGATGAGTTAATCATTCTCCCACCATTGACTGCAGCTATATCTCATATGGCAAGAAATTCCATACTGATTTGAAGATCAGATATTTACAACAGGGCTGGCCATACCTAAGTGTGTCCAGAACCAACCAATTATTTTGAAAGTTAAATACCTCATATTACCATGAATTGCCAAAACTGAAACCTCTGAAAATTCCTGCCCTTTGTATTTTAAAAACCCAAGGCCTTTTTCTCCCAGTGCCACTCCTTGCTGACTAGCAGGGGTGACCCCATTGCGCAATGGTCAAAATAAAACTCTTGTGATTTTACATCCATGATTAGTCTCTTGAGTTCTCTTCACACTTTCTGGAAAATTAGGCTCATGCTGGGCCTAACACCCCTATCAGAGAACTAGAGATAGGTCATAGGTTTCACAAGGAAAAGTTACCTGTGGCACACTATCAGAGGTACTGGACATTGAAGAAAGTTCCTTTACTCATCTCCCTAGAAACCTCAAGATTCTCTCAGGTGCTGATTGGTGGAGACTAAGAATGATGTAATCCAAGAGGTGAAAGCCAATGAGAGTTACAACCCTACATGCTTCAATATGTACAGCTGAAAGCACATAACCCAGAGATGTCAGTTCCTATGTCCAAGACTCTTAGGTCAGGAAAAGTGTCATATATTTCTTTCAAGTGTTCATTAATAAAGACACATGCCCTTGACCTGTGAGTTTCACATTATGACAGATTCCACTATTAGTTGTTATATGCTCATATATATCCTCAGTCAGTGAATTACTTACAGTCCCTGATTAAGGCAAATCTTTTAACAAAAAGTGTTTAATTGGGACCTTGTGTTCTGCCCAGTTCACAAACCCCAAAAGACCAGGAATAAACAGACTCAGCTGTAAATACATGAAGTTCTTTATATTACAAATTACCAGCTGTCGCTTGGGCACACATCCCCCACTGCCGAAGCAGTGGTAGCTGAGCGATCACTGCCCAGGTTAGTTGGGTGATTTAAAGATTCTCGTCCATCCCAGCATGCACAAGGCAGGGACAATTCCTGCCTGGTAAACATCTATTGGTCAAAGAACTATATTTTGAATTGATTGGCTTTAGGAAGGTCCCCAGACCATAATGACCTGGTGTGCCTCCCTAGAGTGATGGGCCAATTTCCTAGCAACTGTATCTCTAGTGGGCGGGGAAAGAATGCAGTAAGGTGGCCCTTCCCCTTAGGGCATGACTAGACTTCTCCACCCACCTAATTCAGGCTTTAATTAATAATAGCTGTAATTTTTAATCTTTTGGTCTCCCATTTTCTCCTTTCCCACAATTATGTGAAGACCCAATCTTGGGTCTTCCTGATATGACCCCGTGTATTCTATAGATTTACCTTTTTACAATGGGATCTGAGTATCATTATGTATATTGTTTTTAAGCATTTTCTTTATGAAAGCCATTAAGTAATTGAAAATACAAGTCCCAAAGATAAGAATCAAAATGAATAGGGGGGTCCATTCAGGGTGGATATATGTGTAGTAAGCCACAAAGTAATATTATCCTTTTTCTCTATTGTCTCTATAGACTTTTAGCCCAGTTGTTGCAATATTAGTTTCCATTTCAGCTAAGCAGATGCCCAAGATAATAGCTAATGTCAAGGAGCCCCTTTTGACTTAGCATTTCAGCCTGCTAGGTGGGTTTTGGGGCTGGAAATCCATCTTCTGGAGATTCTTCAGTTTCAACAATTGGACAGTTGGCATCAGGGGCTAGCTTGGCTGAAATGCCAGACAAAAGGCTGGGCAATGGTGCTGTCCCAAGTATCTGGTTAGTTGATCCACCCAAAGAGGCAGGGAACAATCATGTCAGTTTCCAGGAAGTCCAGTTTTCAACTTGTAGTCCATAGCTGATCCCAGAACAGAGTCAAATATGTGAAAATATGCTGAGACAAATTCAGACTGGAGACAGAAGTTAAAATGTGTCTATTAAATGGGAAAGACCAGGGAAAACCTCATCTGTGATCTTTTGAGCTATGCCAGATCCAGGCCACATCCTGAAACTCATACAATTTTTTTTGGCATACAAAAGGAAATATATATTTAAAAAAACACTCAGAAAAGTAACATATCAGCAAATCACAAATCGAACATAACAACATTTTGAGAGTAACAGATAAAATTTAATCCCACTGAATGAGTAGCAGTTAGCTGTTTGTTTTATAACTTGTATAAACAACTTAAGTGTGTCCACAGTAACATTTCTTCTCTGGGCATAGGTGTTGGTAATCAGCCATGAATGGAGCTTGGCCATTTTTCATACATTCACCATCTTTTAGCCCCATCCATATGTTCACACTGGAAAGTTAGGCAGAATGCATTCCTGGCTTTAGTGCTAAACCTTGGATACTTGGATATTTCTTTATAAAGTAACTAGAAGGAATAGGTTTCAGATATTCCTGTGTCAAAGTCTACCCCAGAAATGGCAGATATTAAGAATAATACTATAGTAAAGGCTATGGCTTTGGGTCAGATATACACATTAAACAGATGTTTTTAATGTGATGAGAAGAACCTTTCAATCTATCTCCAGAAGACAACCAAAGGAAGTTAAAATCTCAAGATGGTGACTGAATAAATAAGCAGTCAGTGCTCCATCAACTTATCAGAACTCTATTGATCAATGCCAAAACTCTGAACTTCTGGAATTTTTGTAACATAAGCACAACAGTTGCAAAGAGGAGAGAGAAATCTAAAGTATTTCTTATTTTTAATATGCTTTAAAATATTTTTATATCATTATGTTATATTTATATGCCTTAAATCATTTATTTAAGACTCTCTGATCTTTTTTTTTTGCATTATTAACCCTGAAACATTTTCCCAAACCAAATAACAACATTCTCTAGATTTTTAAAACCTAAACTCCTATATCCTCAGACCCTACATAAGCTTCATATTTTTTATCTATTTTTATATTTTAAGACAGAGGCAACTAACATGAATCCGGTGAGCAAGGCAAAGCTGTTTTTTGGTTTTTTATGTTTTGTTTTGTTTTGTTTTTCTAAATAATAGATCTAGTAACAATAAGTTTTAACTAGCTAATGAACTGATCAATGAGTTAACAGTAGATTTAATTGTCTGTTCTTTAGCCGCAAAGCTACGATTAGCTTAGCATAGCTGTCAAGGTGATCAGAGACCTGAGAAGGGGAAAGTAAAAGATAAATAAATATACCATTCCATGTGCCAATCAAAATGACAGAGATGACTAGTTAGCCCATCACCTAGGCAGTGTCTCTGGCTCCTGTGGTCTCACAGCATCATGAGCAGAGGCAGTCCAGCCAGGCACAGATGAGAGACTGCTTCTGTAAAAAGAGGAACATGAGAGATTGACCACACCTTACCTCTCATATTGTGAAACTATAGCTATCCAGGTGACCACGGCTTTGTCCAAGTTTAGGCTGGGCCCTAGTAGTGGACCAGTTGAGGCAGTATTGCCCAGTGGTTTCCATACCACAATCTGGAGTCACCATCATCTGTGATGCCCAAATTTTCTCGGGGACCTTGGAGGCACTACTGCAGGAATTTGGGACTCTGTCAAAATAAGCTTACACATGTTAAAATGATTATTCATCAGATCTCTGACAAGCTTGAGGGTCAGCATATCTCAGGTACTCTTTGTCTTTATCATCTGCTCTAAACTGTGTCCTATAAAATAGAATGCTATATTCTCTAATGTTGGTATATTTCTAAGAAGCATGTTTTAGAACTATATTTTAAGTAGCCTAGGTTTAACCTTAAGAAAACCTAAACAAAGTGACTAGGTAAGGCTCAACTGCAGTATTTAGCATAACTTTAAATTTGCTTTTTCTGAACTATAATTAAGGCAAACCTTTTAATCAGATGCAGTTCATAGAGAGGCTTAGAAATCTTGCTGCTCCTACCACTTGCATTAAAATTGAATAGCAAAAGGCTTTGCACTTAGCACTAATTAGAGGCTTGAACATAAATGATAGACCCACAAGGATCACAGCAAACCTACAGCCCTATCCTCTCTATCCCTGAACCATCATGGTGGCTAGCAATATGTTAGCACAGGCTGCCACTGACAATACCAAACATAGCCATTAGGTGCTGCTGATGATACAGCAAACACTGTGGAGTATCCACAATCCCCCACAACAAAAAGTTCTAACATAGTGATCAAATAAGTTTTAGAACCAACTGCATAATAGAACAGTACAGAACAATTTTAAACTGTACAAACTACTCTGGCCAGAACAAAACTATCAGCCAGAATTCTTCTGCCCTTAAAAGAGCATAAAAAACATTTTGCAATGAAGACCACCAGCCTTTTAAATAAATTATAACATATTTTTAAATACAGTTCTTTCTCAAATCATATTAACTCTCTGACTTTTTATAATACATTCACTAACCTTCTGCAACATTCTATATGCCTTCAGGTTCCTAGCTTCATTCTTCTGGCTTAACCAGACATTCTTATTTTAGACAAGCTATTTTTTAATGTATCTCTTGCTCTCTCCCTTGTTTTTCAGACAACATAAAAACTCTCATCAAAATCCTTTTCATCCTGACATGATCCTGCTGGAGCCCAGTGTCCACAATTTGCTTTTTATAGGCAAAGCAAAAAACAAGTTACATTAATACAAAAAGAAGTTCTGAAACTGCCAAATTTTTTCCCCAAAATTACTTCCCTGTAGCAGATATGGCAGTCCAAGATCACATAAACAAACTCTAAGGAATTTAGAACAGGTTTTAAGGAACTTGGTGAAACTTCCTCTTTTTTCTGTGGCAAGGGTGGTAACATGTTTTTCCATAAATAAATCAATTTAAGAAGCAAACAGCTCTCCACAGGTTTCATTGAATACTGCAATTTTTTCAATTAGTGCAAACCATATGTCTTAGTTTTATTTAGTAAAATCAATAAATACCAAAGTGTATTGTTCTCTCCCAAAAGATCGAGAAACTTTCAAATTCTGTTAGTCTACCCAGGATCATTGCCATACCCAAATGCCTGATAAATTTCAAACTTTTTATAACCTTAAACATTTTCTAAAACCTATTTTTGCAATATCAAAATAAAGTATCCCTTTTGTAGAAGAGAATTCACAAAGCATAACCATAATTTTAAAAGTCAAAACCAGATTTTAAAGCCATAATTCACCAGTGAAAACAATCCAATCTCTAAAGCCAATACCAATTTAAAATAACCCATCCCTTTAATCTAGAAGGAAACATGTGACTACCAAGATGGCAGTCATAGGTCACATTACATTTTAAGAGGCTTATTTTAAGATGGCAGAGTCATACCACTTGGCAACCTATATTGTTGCCTTTAAACATGTGCATTTATAAACCTTATAAAAACATGGGCACAAATATAGATTTTAAACAAGTTTGAATTTAACCTTTAAATATACCCAATCATTTTTTTATCTTATTAACGATGACCTACAGAGCATAAGATTAGACAAAGAAGAACATGATGGCCATACATACAAAAAAAAGAAATAGTGCACAGACATTGAGACAAAAGAAAACACTCACCAGCTGGCCAAATTTGTCAGGACCAAAACTGATTCTTCTGAGGCAGGCCTAACTTAATATTGATTCCTCCTGCTGCTACACCCAAGTGGGTGCAGCAGGCATTGGTCCTGTTGTCCCAGGCAATACTGAGAGTGGGCTATTGCCCCAGGAGAAACCTAGTCGTGCTCACTTGGACCAGGCTGTCTGGGCCTGTGTGAGCAGGCCTTTTAGAGCTTATAGTGTGGAGAAGTGACTATGCCCTACCTGGAGCCATGAGTACAAGGTCACAGTATTAGACAAATCGGACAAAGTTACTGTGCTCTGCCATGTTGGAAATGTGTTTGGCAAAGGTCTAACAATTTCACTCCCAACAGACATACAAAAAAAAAAAAACAAAAAAAACAAAAAAATCAACAACAAAGACTAGACAGATTACCCACTGAAATACTGATGAAGCCAGAGGCATCCCCCTGAACTTCAGCAGCTGTGACCACCAGTGCTTCCACATTGATCACGCCTTGCTACCCAAATACTGACACCGCAAGACCTGAGGAATTTTCAGAATAGAATACAGAAAGTAATGCACACACAGACAGTGTACAGAAACATTTAGACACTGACTGCCAGCATAAAAAACCTCTGGGTCAGGTTCCTGGAATGTTGGCATCACAGACAAGCCCCCAAAATGTTCTGCCCATTTCACGAACCCCAAAAGACCAGGAATAAACAGACTCTGCTGTAAATACATGAGGTTCTTTTTATTGTAAATTGCAAGCTGCAGCTTGGGCCCACACCCCCCCACTGCCTAAGCAGTGGGAGCTGAGCGAGCACTGCCCAGGTTAGTTGGGTGATTTAAAGATTATGGTTTATCCCAGCAGGCTCAAGGCAGGGTAAATTCCTGCCTGGTAAGCATCTATTGGTCAAAATGCTACATTTTAATTGATTGGCTTTAGGAAGGTCCCCAGACCATAATGACCTGGTGCACCACTCTGGGGGGATGGGCCAATTTCCTAGCAACTGTATTTCTATTGGGTGGGGAAAGAATGCAGTAATGTGGTCCTTCCCCTCAGGGCATGACTAGACTTCTCCACCCACCTAATTCAGGCTTTAATTAATAATAGCTGCTAAAAATTAATCTTTTGTTCTCTCACATGCTTATATTTTTAGAGACCATCCAAGATGTCACATTGGCAAGCAATCATCTTGGTGTAGTTCTTCAGCAGAAATGAGAGCTTTTCATACTGAATCACAAGTGGCAGACAGAGAGATGGAGACAGAGAGAGACAAAAAGAGAAAGAGCTAGAGAAAGAGATTCAGAAATACTAAGACCGACACCAAAAGAAACAATGATATAAAATGACCTAGACCAAGATTCCATTCCATTTGGTTTGTTCACTTTTATTGGCATATCCACCTCCAGGCACAGCATCCTATAATATAACCTCAAAAGGATTATATGTTTTTAATATTTTTTCATTTTAATTTTTATTAATTACACTTTATTCAATTTGTTTGCTCCCATCAACCCCTCCATCCTCGCTTTTAAACCTACCATCCCTCCTTCTTGTCTACTCATGCCCTTCCTCATATCCACTGATAGGGGAGGTCTTCTACTCCTTCACTCCCATGCTACTCTATAAGATCTCATCAGGAGTGGCTGCATTGTCTTCCTCTGTGGCCTGATAAGGCTACTCCCACATCACAGTGTGGTTTTCAAAGAGTAGGCGAAACACTTCATGTTAGAGTCATTCCCTGTTCCCATTACTATGAAACCACCTTGGACAGTGAACTGCCATGGGGTACATCTGTGCAGAAGATATAAGTTATCTCCATCCATGATACTTGGTTGGAGGATGAGTCTCAGGAAAGATCCCTGTCCTCAGATTTTTTGGGTCTGTTGCTCTTCTGTAGAGTTCCTGTCTTCTCTAGATCATACTATTTCCAAATTCTTTCATTATATTCCATGCACTCGGCCTAACAGTTTGCATAAATTTCAGCATCTACTTTGATAGTCTACAGTGGTGAGACTTTCATAGGTCCACTGTGGCAGATCCTAACATGTTCCCTGTTTTCTTCTTCTTCTGATGTCCATACTCTTGCCCTTTCTGGATGGGAATTGAGCATTTTAGCCAGGGTCGTCCCTCTTGATTAATTTTTAGGTGTACAGATTTTACTAGGTTTATCCTATATTATATCTCTATATGAATGAGTATATACGATGGGTTTCTGTCTCTTTCTGGGATAGCTCACTTCCAGTTCCCAACATTTACTAGAAACTTTCATGACTTCCTTGTTTTTTATTGCTGAATAATATTTCATTGTGTAGATGTTCTACAATTTCTATATCCATTCTTCAGTTGTGGGGCATCTGGGTTGTTTCCAGGTTCTGGATTTTACAAATAAAGCTGATACAAACATGGTTGAGCAAATGTCATTATTGTGTACTTGAGAATTTTTGGATATATGCCTATGAGTGAAATAGCTGGATTTAGAGGAAGCTCTATTCGTAGTTGTCTGATAAATTACCAGATTGATTTCTAGAGTGATTGTACAAGGTTACATTCCCACCATCAGTGGTACAAGAATACATTCCCAACAGCAGTGGAGAATGGTTCCCCCTCTTGACAACCTCCCCAGCATTTGTTGTCACTTGAGTTTTTGATATTGGTCATTCTGATGGGTGCAAGGTGAAATCACAGGATCATTTTGATTTGCAATTTTCTGATGGCTAATGATGATGATGAGTATTCCTTTCAGTGTTTATCTGGCATTTGATATTCCTCAATAGAGAATTCTGTTTAGATCTGTTCCCCATTGTTTAATTGGATTACTTGATTTGTTGTTTTTTACCTTCTTTAGTTCTTTATATATACTGGATATTAACCTTATGTCACATAAAGGCTTGGTGAAGATTCCCAATCTGTTGGCATTGTTTTTGTTTTGATGACAGTGTCCTTTGCTTTACAGAAGCTTTTCAGTTTCATGAGGTCACATTTACTGATTTTTTTTATTAATATCTGTTTATTTGGTTTATTTTATTTTATTTTTTCCTATCAGTTATATTTTATGAACTCTGTACCCCAGCCATATCCAGCTCCCTCATTCCCTCCCAGTCCCTCACTACCACCCTCATCTCCACTGTGCCCATTTCCAAGTCCACTGATAGGAGGGGACCTCCTCCCCATTCATCTGATCCTCTTTTATCAAGTATCTTCAGGACTGGCTGAAAAGCCCTCCTCTGTGGCCTAACAGGACTGCTCCTCCCTTTGGGGGTGGGGAGGCCAAAGAGCCAGTCATTGAGTTCCTGTTAGAAATAGTCCTTGTTCCCCTCACTTTGGGAAACCAATTGGTTGCTGAGCTACCACAGGCTACATCTGAGTGGAGGTTCTAGGTTATATCCATACATGGTCCTTGGTCCCAGAAAAGACCCTGTGCCCAGATATATTTGGTCCTTGTGGAGCTCCTATCCTTTCCCCATCAGACTAACTCTTCTTCTTTCTTATGATTCCCTGTACTCTGCCAAAGGTTTGGTCATGAGTCTTTGCTTTGAAAACACTGCTAGTTACAGTCTTTCAGATGCACTCAGTAGACTCCTGTCATACGTTCAATGCACATCCCATCTATCTTTCTAAATGAGGATTGATCATCTTACCCCATGTCTGCTCTCTTGATTATCTTTTTTAGGTGTATAGATTTCATTATGTTTATCATTTCTTGTAGGTCTATATAAGTGCGTATATACCATGTTTGTCTTTCTCCTTCTGGGATATTTCACTCAGAATGATCTTCTCTAGATCCCAACATTTGCCTGCAAATTTCATGCTTTCCTCCTTTTTGATTGCTGAGTAGTATTCTATTGTGTAAAACTACCACAATGTCTGTACCCAATCCTCCATTGATGGACATCTGGGTTGTTTCCAGTTTCTGGCTACTACAAATAAAGCTGCTATAAACATGGTTGAGCAAGTATCCCTTTTGTGTACTTGAGCAAACTTTGGGTATATACCTAGCAGTGGTATAGCTGGGTATTGAGGAAGCACTATTCGTAATTGTCTTAGAAAGTTCCAGATAGATATCCAGAGTGGTTGTACCAGTTTACATTCCCACCAGCAGTGGAGGAGGGTTCCCCTTTCTCCACAACCTCTCCAGCATGTGTTGTCACTTGAGTTTTTCCTCTTGGCCATTCTGATGGGTTTAAGGTGATATCTCAGTGTCGTTTTGATTTGCATTTCCCTGATGGCTAATGAGATTGAGCATTTCTTTAAGTATTTCTCTTCCATTCGCTATTCCTCTGTCGAGAATTCTCTGTTTAGCTCTGTTCTATATTTTTTAACTGGATTACTTGGTTTGCTGCTTTACAGCTTCTTTAGTTCTTTGTATATACTGGATATTAGTCCGATAAAGGGTTAGTGAAGATTCTTTCCCAATCTGTAGGCAGTCTATTTGTTTTGATGACGGTGTCCTTTGCTTTACAGAAGGTTTTCAGTTTAATGAGGTTCCATTTATTGATTGTTGCTCTTAGAGCCTGTGCTGTTGGTGTTCTGTTCAGGAAGTTTTCTCCTGTGCCAATGAGTTCAAGGCTGTTCCCCACTTTTTCTTCTAACAGATTTAGAATATCTGGTTTTATGCTGAGGTCTTTGATCCACTTGGACTTTAGTTTTGTGCAGGGTGATAAATATAGATCTATTTTCATTTTTCTGCATGTGGACATCCAGTCGGACCAGCACCATTTGTTGAAGATGCTCTCTTTTTTAAATTGACTGGTTTTGGCTTCTTTGTCAAAAATCGAGTATTCATAGGTGTGTGGGTTTATTTCTGGGTCTTCTATTTGGTTCCATTGATCCTCCTTTCTTTTTTTATGCCCATACCATGCAGTTTTTTTTTTTGTTTTTTTTTTTTTTTACTATTACTCTGTGGTAAAACTTGAGATCTGGGATGGAGATACCTCCAGATGTTCTGTTGTACAGAATTGTTTTGGAGATTCTGGGTTTTTTATTTCTCCATATGAAGCTGAGAATCTTTTTTTCAAGGTCTGTAAAGAATTGATTTGGTATTTTAATGGGAATTGCATTGAATCTGTAGATTGCTTTTGGCAGGATGGCCATTTTCACAATGCTAAACCTACCAATCCATGAGCAAGAGAGATCTTTCCATCTTCTGAGATCTTCTTCTATTTCTTTCTTCAGAGACTTGAAGTTTTTCTCAAATAGGTCTTTCACATGCTTGGTTAGTGTCACCTCAAGGTACTTTATGTTATTAGTGGCTATTATGAAGGGTGTTGTTTCCCTAATTTCTTTCTCGGCCCTTTTGTCTTTGGTATACAGGAGGGCTTCTGATTTTTTTTAATTGATTTTGTATCCTTCCAGTTTGCTGAAGGTTTTTATCAGCTGCAGGAGTTCTCTGGTTGAATTTTTGGGATCGCTCATATGTACTATCATATCTTCTTCAAATAGTGACACTTTGACCTCTTCCTTTCTGATTTCTATCCCCTTGATCTCCTTTAGTTGTCTTATTGCTCTGGCTAGGACTTCATGTACTATCTTGAAGAGATATGGAGAGAGTGGGCAGCCTTGTCTTGTCCCTGATTTCAGTGGAATTGATTTAAGTTTCTCTCCATTGAATTTGATGTTGGCTATAGGCTTGCTGTATATTGCCTTTACTATGTTTAGATATGTGCCTGCATCCCTGATCTCTCCAAGACGTTAAACAAGAATGGGTGCTGGACTTTGTCAAATGCTTTTTTTGGCATCTAAGGAGATGATCATGTGGTTTTTCTCCTTCAGTTTGTTTATGTGGTGGATTACATTGATGGATTTCCATATGTTGAACCATCCTTGCATTCCTGGGATGAAGCCTAATTGGTCATGGTGGATGATATAGTTGATGTGTTCTTGGATTCGTTTTGCAAGTATTTTATTGAGTATTTTTGCATCAATGTTCATAAGAGAGATAGGTCTGAAGTTCTCTTTTTTTGTTGGGTCTTTGTGTAGTTTAGGTATCAGGGTGACTGTTGCTTCATATAATGAGTTCAGTAATGTACCTTCTGTTTATATTTTGTGGAATAGTTTGAGGAGAATTGGTGTTATCACTTCTTTGAAGGTCTGGTAGAATTCCGTGCTGAAACCATCTGGCCCAGGGCTTTTTTTGGAGGGGAGTCTGTGAAGAACTGCTTCAATTTCCTCGGGGGATATAGGGCTATTCAGTCTTTCCACCTGGACTTACCTTAATGTTGGAAGATAGAATCTATCAAGAAAATTGTGCATTTCACTTAGGTTTTCAAATTTTATTTCATATAGGCTTTTGTAGTATGAGCTAATGATTGTTTGAATTTACTCAGTGTCTGTAGTTATGTCACCCTTTTCATCTCTGATTTTGTTGATTTGGATAGATTTTCTCAGCTTTTTAGTTAGTTTGGCTAAGGGTTTGTCTATCTTGTTGATTTTCTCAAATAACCAGCTTTTTGTTTCATTGATTCCTTGAATAGTTTTATTTGTTTCTAATTGATTAATCTCAGCCCTGAGTTTGATTATTTCTATCTGTCTGCTCCTCTTGGGTGTATCTGCTTCTTCTTCTTTTTTCTTTTTTCCTAGGGTTTTCATTTGGGCCATTAAGTTTTTTGTATGTGATGTTACGAATTTCTTCTTGTAGGCACTTAGTGCTATAAAATTTCCCCTTAGCACTGCTTTCAATGTGTCCCATCAATTTGGGTGTGTTGTGCTTTCATTTTCATTGAATTCTAGGAAGACTTTAATTTCTTTCTTTATTTCTTCCTTAACCCAGCTCTCATTGAGTAGTAAGTTGTTCAGTTTCCATGTGCGTTTGGGCTTTTTGTTATTTCTGTTGTTGAGGTCCAGCTTTACTCCATGGTGGTCAGATAGAATATAAGGGATTGTTTCAATCTTTTTGTATATGTTGAGGCTTGCTTTATGACCAACTATATGGTGTATTTTGGAGAAGGTTCCATGCGGTGCTGAAAAGAAGGTATAATCTTTGAGTTTAGATGAAAAGATCTGTAAAGGTCTCTTAGGTACATTTGATTTGGGGTCTCTGTAAGTGTTTTTATTTCCCTATATGTTTTCTGTCTAGTTGTGCTGTCCCTTGTTGAGGGTGGACTGTTTAAGTCTCCCATTATTAAGGTATTAGGATCAATGTGTGATTTAAGCTTTAATATTTTTTCATATATGAATGGAGGTACTCCCGATCACTTTCCCAGGCTCATTGGTGGACACAAGGGTGCCAGAGACTGGGAGCTCTATCTCTCCCTCTCTCTGTGTCCCTCTCTCTACCTGCCACTTGTGGATCAATATGAAAACCTCTCACATCTGCTAAAGGACTATAACAAGATTGGAGCTTGCTGAAATGACATCATGGATGGTCTCTGTAAAAATATAAGCAAGGTCCCAATTTAATGCCCTAATGTTCAAAGAGTTGCCTTTGTCAGGGAGCATTTTTCCTGTAAATATATCCATGACAGAGGACATGTTTGTACATTTAAGAAATATAATGGAATCTGTGATGATGTAAAAGTTACATGTCAAGGACATGTGACTTTAGTAATGAACACTTGAAAGAAATATGTGATACTTTTCCTGAACTAAGAGTCTTGGACACATGAACTGTCATCTCTGGGTTATGTGCTTTCAGCTGCCCAGATTGAGGCATGTAGGGCTGCTGGACCTTTCTCTCAATCAGGCTGTCCACATGGCCCTTTTAATAACTGGCTCCTGAAACCCTTACTGGCTTTAATTTGTTTCATGACTTCATTTTCCTGCTCAGCCATTCAACACCTGAGAGAATCTTGAGGTTTCCATGGAAATGAGTAAACAAACTTTCCTCAGTGTCCAGTATCTCTGCTCCTGGGCATATGTGACTTTTGTTGTGAAACCCAGAAGCCTTTATATCATCCCTTTATTCAAATCCTACATCTTCACTTGTGTTTACCTCTATAACAATGTCAGGTAGGAAATGAAAATTTATTGTTTATTTTATTGAACACTTTCTTATGTATGGAGGCTTCAAAATGATGTGGGATTAAGGGGAATGTACTGAATGACTAGGTGGTCTCCCAATGTGGTCTTGGTTCTGAAATTTCCTAGGTTGTGCCTAAGAATTGAGCAGCTGCTCAGATACTCACTAAATGTACCTTCACATTTTTATTACTATAACTGAGAAACCACTCCTGTTGTTACTTTGGGTATTGAGTCTTTAAGAACAGGAAAAAGTGAAGCAAACCTGACAATTCCTAGAAATGGTTTGGCTTAAACAGAGAATGATAGGTTAGTGTAAAAGGAGAATTGAAGGCAAGATATTTTTTTGACAGCTGGTGTTGTTAGACACTAGTGTTGCAAATCCTCTGTTAGCAGGGTTGCCTTGGCTGACCTGGCTGAATCAGCAGCTCTGTCCTAACATGGGTCACTGAAGAACCCTCTTGATGCTGAGGTTTAAATTTAAAATGGAGCCTTCAGTACAGAGAAGTGGATCTGTGTTATAGGCCTATGAAAAAGGAGCTTCTGTTTCCTCAAGACAAACCCTCTAAACTTAGTATTAGTGCCAGGACTGATTATTCAGAGGTGCCACCTGAGCTCATGGGGTCTGACATAGCTGGGTAATCACTAGATCATGGCTAGGATTCTCTACTACATAATTAGTTCCTGGAAAGCATGCCTTACAAAGTCAAATTCTGCTCTCTACTGGTAAAATCTATTCCTGTTAAAAGTCACTGTAAAAGTTGTCAACATATTATTTTATTTATGTGGGAATTTCACATGTAACCATACATTACACTTCTTTTCCACTGTTCCCAGGTTCAAATTCCTACCCATGTGTCACACTAAATTTTTGTTCTTTAAAGTGCATCAATATATGTTTGCGATATTCACATTGGAACATTATCAGAGTCTGAGTGCTAAGTCCTTTAAAGAAAACTGAATTCATGCTTACTACACACTGACCCCACCCCCAAGAATAAGACATCAGTATTGAAGAGCTCTATACTTCATCACTTTGATCACAGTTTTTCTTATGTATTCATTTATTATGATGTGGTCAATTTCTATGCACTCTGCTGCCCCCTCCCTTTTCTCCTTCCAGTCCCACCCACCCTCCTTCTTCTACCTCTATTCCCTTTCTCTATTTCCCTGATAGGGGAGGTTCTCCTCCCCGTTCGATCTAGTTTATCAGGTCTCATCAGTGTTGGATGCATCGTCTTCCTCTGCAGCCTGATTCTCTGGGCATTGTTCTGCTTGTGTACTCAATTCCCTCTACTTAGGACACTCTTCCTGCCTCCTTTCCTGCAGGCTTCCCAGAGTTCTGAGGGGAGGGTAAGAATTTCATAGGGAAATCCCATTCAGAGCTGGGTGTTTTATGGTCTCTCTCAGCATAAGATTGGACTGTGGTTCTCTGTATACATTTCATTTAATGCAGAAGGAAGGATCTCTGGATACAAGAACATGGCATTGATCTATCAGTTGAGGGTAGAGAGCATCACATTTTAATAACAAGAGCCTTTGTTGCTTTGAAATTTCTCTAGAATACCGTAGCCCCACAATTTTTTTCACTTTCACCCATTCCCCTTGGGGAAGACTGATTTGGTCACAATTAAGGGCCTATTGGAACTTTATCCCTCACTATTAGGAGACCTCCTAATTAGTGAATACACACCATATTTCTATTTCTACATTTTAGTCACTTCACCCATGATTATATTTCCTGGTTTCATCCATTTGCCTGAAAGTATCAGGATGTCTTTTTCCTTAGCTGTATAATACTCCATTATGAAAATATTCCATATTTTCCCCAAAGGAAACTGTCAGTCCTCTTCTTTAGACCTAGAAATGTTCTGGAATGTTCATCGTTGTATTATATGATAAATTATCAGAATAACTATGTTCATTTAACTTAGAAGTCCCGCTATCTTCTTCTACTTCCTGGTGATTTGAATTGCAAAGTCCCCCTCAAATCTCATCTATTTACATATTTACTCCCCAGTGAGGGAATGCCTGTGAAGGTTTTAGGTAGCATAGCCTTGTTAGATAATATAATTCCTATTGGAGTTATAATATGGCAGGTGGACCGTTTTCTGTTGGTACAATGTTTTTTTGAAATGTATACACCTTACCCTTGTTCACTCAAAAGCTGATTTCTCCCTCACAACCCTAGCCTCTGGGTTCTGTCTGGATATTGCAATGTGATAACAGGCCAAAATAAAACATCTAGCCACAATGTTGTGCAAAGGGAGGAGCCAGTGGGAGAAAAAGGTGAGAGAACTTGGAGAGAGAGCTGCAGGACAGATCTTGGAACTACATGGAGATGGACTGGACCTAATATTTTACAAAAAGCAAGTAAAATTGAAATGTTAGGGAACTATGAGGGCTTGGAGGTTTAGGAAGGAGTAACTATTGCCCAGAATTGCATTTTAGGTTAACTAAATAAACCCAGTGTCTATGTAGTGATTTGGTTATACAGCTGTTTAGGACTAATAGCAGTTTTACCAGAAGATAAATCATCAATAGTAAATATTAATAGTCACTTACAACAAACGGCACCAAACTAATCTAAGTATCCAAACCCTTTAAATCATGCTTTCTCATAATGTGGTGGAGGTAATAAGTTCTCAGTAAAAAAAATAAAAAATAAAAAATAAAAAAAAATAAAAAAAACCTTAAAACCTAAAAAATCCCAGGTAAATTACTGTATATTTTTAAGAGAGTCTCTTAAACATGCCCAGGAGCAAAAGACAGCCTCCTGTGGGCAGACCTGAGACTTGACAAAACTGGCTGGTGCTACAGTTTATCTGAGGATAAACAAGCATGGCTCCTTTATACTGTGGCTGGTTCAACTGTCTCAGATCCACAGTCATGGCAGGAAAGAAAGAAAGTGGAGGCAGATAGACCTCTTGACAGAGTTTGGCCTAAATTGCATGTAAAATAAAAATTGCCATGGCAGAAGGTGTTTTAATCCCTTTTGGCTTCATTTTGGCTGTCATAGTCATGGATCTGATTGCAACATGTTTAACGATGTTGGTTTTTCTCCATACCTTCTCCAAGAAAGTTGAAGGAGAAAATGGGGGGGAGGGAAAACCCCAAAGATTGGAATACTAAGTTACAGTGAAGAAATTGGGCACTCTTCTGAATAATTAGATTAATAATGGCTAAAATTGAAGGCTCTCTGGATGTAAGATACTTGTTAGCTCTTTTTGGTAAGGGTCCACCAATTCACTAAAACATCAATAAAAATAACCAACTGGGCTTTGTTTGTTATAGCATAAATTGGCACAACTGACTCCAACCTTAAATTTTTCTTGTCTTTTTGTTTGATTTTCTTTTAAAGGCTTTGAGTTACAGTGATACTGATTTGAATATATATATGAACAAGTTGGTAAAGGCACATGCCTTTATTGCCAAACAGACAGATCTCTGAGTTCAGGATCAAGCTTGTTTACATAATAATAGCCAGAATGGCAACTCCTGCTGTTTAGCCATTTTAAGAGATACTCTTAGATTCAAAATGACAAAATTTTCCTAAGGTTACCATGTGAATTCTTTTTTCTTATTAATAGATGTTATGTCTTTATTGATCTAAAGTTGGGATTCACGTCATTTTTAGGTTTATGTAAAGAGAGATAATTTCACACTCCTCTGGAAACTGCCTTATCCTTTTTTTTAAATGTAGTAATAACTTTTATTCTATTTCTTCACTTATTTCCAAACAAGCATGTTTCTCACTGTGTGAATCTCATATATATTAAATTCAAAGCTAATAAGTATAAAAATATATTCAATACATGTATCTTAAGCCAAAGAGTTCTTTTTTATTATTGTTTTACATCAAGTGTGTGGTAAAAGATTTTTTAAAATTTTTTATTAATTACACTTTATTCATTTTGTATCCCCCATAAGCCCCTCCACCTCCCCTCCTGATTCCACCCTCCCTCACCTTTCTGAATGCATGCCATTCCCCAAGCCCACTGATAGGGGAGCTTCTCCTCTACTTTCTGATCTTAGTCTATCAGTTCTCATCAAAAGTGGCTGCATTGTCCTCTACTGCAGCCTGGTAAAGCTGCTCAACCCTTAGGGGTAGGTGATCAAAGAGCAGGCTAATCAGATTATATCAGAGGAAGTTCCTCTTCCCATTTCTAGGTAACCCACTTGGACACTGAACTGCCATGGGCTACATCTGTGCAGGGGTCCTAGGTTATCTCCATGAATAGTCCTTGGTTGGAATATGAGTCTCTGGAAAGTTCCCTGTGTTCAAATTTAATTGTTCTGTTGCTCTCCCTGTAGAGAACCTGTCGGCTCCAGCTCTATCCTTTTAAACATGAGTTATTTTCATGGGGGAAAATGTTGGTCATGCCTATGTAAAAAAAAGACACAAGAGGCTTAAAGATGACCAAGTACTTGCCAACCTAGTTTAGTCTTAAAAACTCAAAAATTATATTTATATGTTTTAAAAGTAAAACTGTCCATCCCATTTCAAAAAGAGGGCAAGCCAAAAAGTAGCCCAACCAAGGTAAAAATCCAGGTACAAGATGCCAAGGATATACTTAATGCTAATGGTAAGTGTGTTTATATGCTAAGGCCAAGAAAGTTTATATAAAGTTCAGCTATAAAGGCATAAATGTCCAGTCTGTAGAAAAATGAACAAGCCAAAAAGTAGCCACTATCAATTTAAAGTCCAGGTACAAGATGCCTAGGATATGCTTAAATGCTAAAGGTAAGAGGGAATTAAAATTAATTTTGGCTCTAAAGGCATAACTGCCCATTCTAAATAAACAAGGAGATAGGACAAATAGCTACAACATATATAAAAATATAGGACCTCAAATAAGGTACAAGACACCTATGGTATGCTTATATTCTGAATTAAAACAGGAGTTTATATAAAGTTTACTTTAACAGGCATTTTTCTATTGCTCAAGGCAACCATCTTGCCTCTCTAATGGGAGACTTCTCTAAAAAAATAGGTAGCCACTTGGCCTAATACAACAGGCATGGAAGAGCCCAAAAAGATATTTTGATCTATCCAAACTTTTTTTTTTTGTTTTCAACATGATAATGATTGTATATTAAATAAAAATGGTAACTTATATTGGAAATTCTTTTACATAGGAACAACTCTAAAACTGACTGAGACATAAAAATGTGTCTCCAGACAAAACTTCAACAAATATACTCAAAATATATTATGCTAACCTTTTATTGATAAAGATTAAATTGGCTTAAAATTTACTTTCATCCAGCACATATCTTACATTCATAATTTTAGAACTCTAAAATGCTTGTGAGAAATTATATGTTTGCAGAACAAAAGAACTGGACACCAGAGATGCTGGATCAAACCTGATGGAATCATTCTTCAGCATGCTGAGACATTGTCACAATCTGTTCCAGCATCTTTCATGTTCCAGCATTCTGCTTGTTCCTGCCTCAACTGCTTCAATTGCTGTTTCTCATCAAAGCCTGCTCCCAAAAGAACTTTGAAGAAAGCTACTAATATTAAGAGGTCCAGCATTGTAGACTGTTCCAAAGAGGACTTTTATTAAGCCTAAAATTTCTCAATATTCAAACACTAGACCACAAATGTTATTGCTTGCTTAATTAAGCATTTTTTTCCAATTTTATTTGGGACCCCTACAGGATTTCTACATGCCCAAAATGTCAGCTATGAAATTTTATTGTCATTGGGAGATGTTTATTATAATGGTCTTTTTTAAAGTGAAACAAGGAATATACAGGAATACTTTATAGGAATAGAAAAAAGGTAACTTTTGAATCTACTCAACTTAGGATTTTGTTTGTTATTCTCAAATAAGGTTATTTTTAACTAATTGGTAAAGGATTTTGTGTATTGATCAAAACAAGTCTATTTTTGATACATTGTTATAAGCTTCAGTATATTGATATAAGTCAAGGTTACTTCTAATACTTATAAACTGCTATTAAAGACTGTTTAGGGTATTAGGTACTGCATGTTAATTGCGAGTTATTGTCATCTCAGACACTACTCTACTTTATCACAGGGGTATACATCCTAGGTTTAACAGAGATAGATGATTTTGTAGACAGATCAATTACATAAAGATAGGTAGTCTTCAAAATCTTCAGAGACGTACAGAATATGGCACTTAAAAGTGCCTTTATTATTTTAGAGATTCTTTCATGATGAGACAAGTCATTTTCTGGCAGCACCCTGCCTCCCTGAAAGAAGATAATGAGCATCAAAGAACCTACATATGGAGATGGCTACAAAAGTGGCAAACAAGCCATTCCAGTACAGAAATTACCATTGCTTCACAACAACAAATTCTGCTAAAAATGGGCAGGCTTAAATGCAGGACAGGTTGAATGCCAAACTGCCAAAACAGGGTAAGCAAATCCTAAATTGTTCCTGCTTCACATATATGTCTGTCAAATATTCTGAGCCAGATGGCTGAAGATGATACTCCGATGTTATAAAGAGTTATGGGTGACTGTTCAGGCACCAAACAATCTCTGTCAATTTTTATTTTTTGGAAGCTGCTAATATGCACTTCCTACTTATTCTAATAACTAATTTTATTTCCTTCTCAAGTTTCTGATGGGGTTGAAGACCAAATAGTTATAGTGCCACAATTAAGCTTGAGTTGTTTAGAAGTTAAGAAATCCTTTCATATAGGTAATACCAGTAAGGATAAAAGTTAATTTGGGTATAGAACTTTTAACTTATCAAGATAGATAGGAGAATCAGATAACTTTCTCCTAAGTTGCTATATACACATGGACTAGACTTTGTGCATGTAGATTTTACCAAACATTTTTCATAATTTCATAATTATTATTGTATTGATAGAAAAGGAGACTTTTATTGGACTTAAAGGGGGAAATGTTGGTATAGTGTTCTTTTGAAATGTATACACCTTACCCTTTTTCATTCAAATGCTGATTTCTCACCCTCAGTGTCTGGGTTCAATCCAGATATTGCATTGTGATAAACAGGCCAAAATAAAACAATTAGCCACAATGTTGTGCAAATGGAGGAGCCAAAGGACAGGAAAGAGGGGAGGAGCCAGAGGGAAGGAAATGAGTGGGAGAAAAGGTTGAGAGAGCTAGGAGAGAGAGCTGGAGGACAGATCTTCAAACTACGTGGAGATTGACTGGACCTGATATTTCACAAAAAGCACGTATAATGGGTAAAATCTAAATGTTAGGAAACTATGATGGCCTGGAGGTTCAGGAAGGAGTAACTATTGCCCAGCATTGTATTTTTGGTTAACTAAATAAACCCAGTTTCTGTGTGGTGATTTGGTTATACACCTGCTTAGGATTAATGGAAAGCTTTACTAAAGATAATTATTAGTAAATATTAATTTCAGATAAAACACTTTTCATCCAGCCTGAATGATGGGTCAGTTGGCGCCTGAACAAGTAACCTTGAAAACGAGGGGACAACATGAGAAACATTGTTCTTTGGAGCTCTGGATGCCTAAGAAAAAATGTACTTTGTGATGACCAGACATTGTAGGGAGGAAGATAAGGTTGGCAGGCAGTGAAATCAAGGGGCAGAGACATAGCAGGAAGATGTTGATGAGGAATTTAAAGTCAATGTTAATAAAAGAAAGGAATTGGGAGAAATAGTTTTATCCCCTTTAGTTTGTAAATGAAGATTGTCCCTTGTTCCCAGTTGAAGGTACCATCAATCTGGAAACCTGGAAAAAGGACTCTCACAAGCTAAAGCATTACCTGGGGAAATTAGAGCAGCCAAACTAGCAGAAAACAAGTACTTCTAAGATTATTTCAAATGTTCATAAAGGAGCTCAAACAGATTTGTGTAATTTGAGGGCAGAAAATGATTTTAGGAGCTAGATAGTGAGGATGAGATGAAGTCAGAGGAAGAAACTGCTAAGTCTCATAATTCAGACTGGTCTTCCTGGTCTCTCTGCCCCAGTGGCTTTTCCTGACACATGTGCAAGAGATTCAGGACCACTGCAGGAGGATATTACTGTTCTCTGAGAGAAGATAGATGATATTGTGGCCTAGGCATATAAAATGGACCGATTTTTCTGTCCTGGATGCATAGGTTTAACTGTAAACTCGAGGACCAGGAGGATTTCTCAATGACCACACAGTAGGACACAGCCATTGATCCATCCAGGTCAGCCAAGGAAAGCATGCACATGGAGGGATGGCAACACTAGTGTAGAAGAGCATCAGCTGTCAAACAGTTTGTTGTCCCTCAGTTCTCCTTTTATACACTTATCACTCTTTGTTTCAGCCAAAGCTGTCCCAGGAATTGTCTGGTTTCCTTCTCTTTTTCTTGCTCTTAAAAACTCAATACCTGCACTCAGGGTCAGCCGCTTTGGACCCAGAGAAGAGCATGTCTGGTTGCATGCGGGTTGATGCCCCAGGTCCCGCCTCTGAGAAAAAGGTATCGGACTGGTCTGATGCTCTTTGGGTGGATGACACCTAAACGAACATCGGTACAAAGTCCCAATTTATTTCTAATATCAGAGATCAGACCTCTACTCTTGCCTGATGCATCTAAAACAAAAAGGGGGAACTGTAGAGAGCTGCGGAATGCTATGCCTTAAAGATGGAGCTGGTTTCCGCCTTCCACCTTCCCGATGGTGAGTGCTCTCTGTCACGAACAATTCCACATTTGGCTAAGGCTGAGGATCTGGCTTGCTTCCATGTATGTGGACCTATCTGCATTGCCCACGTGGCACGCCTGGGTTGGCTACCCAGAGGCTATTTAAGCTGTGGGCTGGCTTTCCCCAGGGTCCGAGGATTGTTCAAGGTTTCTGAATAAACTGCATTGAAAAAAAAAAAAAAAAACTCAATACCCCAAGGAACCCTAGATCCTGCCAGCCTATTATATCAATAAGAATGTGAAGGTTCATATAGTGAGTATGCCAGGAACTCCTCAGTTCAAACCTAGGAAATTTCAGATCCCAGACCACAGTAGGAGACCACATTGTCATTTCATACATTCCCCTTAATCCCACATCACTTTGAAGCTTCCCTAATTAGGAAGCTGCCCAGTTGAGTAAACATTAAAGTTTCAGTTCCTACCTGACATTGTCACAGAGGTAAAGAGGAGTAAAGGTATGGGATCTGGAAAAAAGGATGAGATAAAAACTTTTTGGGTGTCACAACAAAGAGTCAAGTTTGCACAGGGTCAGAGATACTGACCCTAAGGAAAGTTTTTTCACTCATCTCCATGGAAACCTTAAGATTCTCTCAGGTGCTGATTGGCTGAGAGGTAGAATGATATGATGCAAAATGTGAAAGCCAGTAAGTGTTTCAGGAGGCCATTATTAAAAGGGCCAAATGGATAGCCTGCTTGAGAGAAAACAGATCAGTCTAGTCCCCCATTCCAAAATCTTGGCAGCTGAAAGCACAAAACCCAGAGATGACAGTTCATGTGTCCATGATTCTTAGCTCAGGAAAAGTGTCACATATTTCTTTTAAGTGTTCATTAATAAAGTGACATTTCCTTAATATGTGACTTACACATTATCACAGATTCCATTATATTTGTAAAATGCGCAGTTATGTCCTCAGTCAGTGAATTAATTACTGTGAAAATTCTCCCTGAAAAAAACAGCCTCTAATTGGCACCTTGCATATATTTTTACTTAAACCTTGCGTGATATTACATCAGAAAGCAGTCATCTTTTTATAGTTTTGTAGCAGAACTGAGAGCTTTTCATACTGAAGCAAAAATGGCAGGCAGAGAGAGGAAGTCAAAGAGAGACAGAGGTAGAGAGACAGATTGAGAAACAGAGACTCTGAAACAGACAGAAACAAAGATATAAAGTGACAAAGACCAAGAGACAGAGACTCCATTTTGTCTGTTCACTTTCATTGGCACATTAACCTCAAACCACACCCTAGGTCATCCCTCCTAATGCTTCCCAGACATTTCCTCTGGGGAATAAACATTTAAATAGATGAGCTTGAAGAGGGCATTGCAATTCAAATCACTAGCAAGTAGAAGATGGAGAGTCTTCTAGGCTGAAAGAACATAGTTATCCTCAAAGTTTGTCATTCAATGCAATGATTAAATTCCCAGCAACTTCAAGGACAAAACGTTTGACAATCTCCTTTGGGGAAAATGAGAAATATTTCTATAATGGATTATTCTACAGCTAAGAAAATGACATCATGATATTTTCAGGCAAATGAATGGAACCAGAACAAATAATCCTGGGTGAAGTAATTAAAATGCAGAAAGACAAATATGGTATGTATTCACTTATGAGGAGGTCTCATAGCAGTGGAGGATAATGTTCCAATAGGCTATGTATTCTGAATAAGCAAGTCTTCCACTAGGGGGATTGGATAGCAGTTAAATGACTTGTTGGGTCAGGGCATTCTATGAATATTTTCAAGCAACCCAGGCCCTGCTTATTAAAATATTTCGTCTCTGCCCCAAACTCATAGATCAGTGCTATATTCTCAGATCCTCAAAGATGCTTCCTTTTTCATCAAATGGGATTGCATACAGAGAAACACAGTCTGATATTATGCAAAGAGAGGCCTAAAAACACTCAGCTCTACATGGGATTTCCTTATGAAATTCTTCCCCTCCCCTCAGAGCTCTAGAAAGGCTGCAGGAACGTTTCAGGAAGAGTGTCATATGTAGAGGGAATTGAAAACAAAGAAGAGAACAATACCCTGAGAATCAGGCTGCACAGGAAGATGAAACAGACAGAGTTGAGGATAACTGAAAAAGTAGGGTCAGATAGAAGGGGAGGAGGATCTCCCCTATCAGAGAACTCAAGAAAGCGCACAGGAGTAGAAGAAGGAGGCTGGTTGGGACTGGAAGGAGAAGAGGAAAGGGGGAGAAGAGGAGATACAAGTAAACAAATCATAATAAATAAATAAATTTGAAAAACTGTGATTAAGGCAATGAAGTACAGAGTTCTTCTTGGGCATGGTACCAGACTGTGGCAAATATAAACTCATTTCTTTTAAGGGACTTGGCACTGAGACACTATGATCATGTTCCAATGAGTAGATGAACAACACATACTTCAATTGAGGTAATTTAAAGAAAAAAAAATTTGTTTGACACATGGGTGGGAATTTAAACCTGGGAACAATGGAAAAGGAGTGTAATGTATATTAAATGAAATACCCAAATATTCAGTAAAAATAATATGTTGACAAATTTATACTGATTTTAACATGGCCAATAGATTTCGTAAAGGAGGGCATAGTTTGACTTTGTAAGGCATGCTTTCCAGGAACTCATAATGTAGAAGAGAATCCAACCCATGAAATAGTGGTTACCCAGCTATCTCAGACCCCAAGCTCAGGTGGCACCTGTGAACAAGCAGTCCAGGCACAAACACTACTTTTATAGTGTTTGTTTTAAGGATACAGCAGGAAACACAGCTGCTCTTGTGTAAAGGGCATATAACATGGACTGATTTATCTGTCCTGATGGCCTAGTTTAAGTCTTAACCCCAGGACCAGGAGGATTCCTGACTGAACCAAGAGTAGGACACAGCTGCAGATCCAGCCAGGGCACCTAAGGCAATGCTACTCAGAGAGGGTTGACAACACTAGTGTAGAACAGCACCAGCTGTCACATAATATCTTGCCCCTTAGTCTTTTACTTTTCCCAGTCTTTCTCTATTTCAGCCAAAACAGTCCCAAGAATTGTCAGGTTCCTTCTCTTTTCACTGATCTTAAAGACTCAACAGCACAGGGAACCTTAGACCATACAAGCTTATTATATTAGTAAGAATGTGAAGGTACATTTAGTGAGTACATGAGTAACTGGCTAGTTCAAAGTCAGAACCTGGGAACTTTCAGAACCAATACCGCAATAGGAGACCACCTAGTGATTCGGTACATTCCTCTTAATCCCACATCACTTTGAAGCTTCCCTTCTTAGAAAACTGTATAATTAAATAAACAGTTTCATTTCCTACCTGACATTGTCACAAAGATAAACAGGAGTAAAGGTGTGGGATATGGATAAAGGGATGAGATAAAGGCTTGTTGGGTTTCCCAAGAAAAAGTCACCTGTACACAGGATTAGAGATACTGGACACAGAAAAGTTTGCCTATGCATTTCCATGGAAACCTCAACATTCTTTCAAGGTGCTGAATGGGTAAAAGGGAGAATGATGTCATGCAAAAGGTGAAAGCCAGTAAGAGTTTCAGGAGCCAGTTATTAAAAGGGCCAAGTGGACAGCCTGCTAGAGAAAGGCTGAGCAGCCCTATGTGCCTCAATCTGGGCAGCTGATAGAATACAACTGAGAGATGACGGTTCCTGTGTCCAAGACTCTTAGTTCAGAAAAAGTGTCACATATTTCTTTCAAGTGGTCATTAATGAAGTTACGTTTCTTTGATAAGTGACTTTCACTTCATCACAGATTTCATTATTATTTGTTAAATATACAAATATTCCCTCAGTTAGTGAATTAAGTACTATGAAAATGAACCCTGACCAAGCATACTCTGTTAAAAAAAAAAAAAACTTAAACATTTAAGTTGGAACTTGCTTATATTTTTACAGAGACCATCCCTGATGTCAAGTCCACAAGCAGTAAACTTGTTATAGTCCTTTAGCAGAACTGAGAGCTTTTCATACCAAATCATAAGTGGCAGGCAGAGATAGAGAGACAGGGAGAACAAGAGAGAGAAAGAGGTAGGTAGACAAATTCAGAAATAGTGAGACTGAGACTGACAGAAAGAGATATAAATTAACAGAGGCCAAGACACAGAGACTACCTTCTGTCTGTTTACCTTTATTCATACATCACCCTCCAAGTACAACCACCTATAACATAAATCCAAAAGGAATTATATATTTTTAATATTTTTAAATTTCTATTAATTACAATTTATTCATTTGTTATCTCCCCATAAACCTCTCCTTTCTCCCTTTCCCATCCCACCTTCTTTCCCCTTTCTCCTTGCATACTTCTCCCTAAGTCCATTAATAGGGGAGGACTTTCTTTCCTTACTTCTAATGTTAGTCTATCAGATATCATCAGGAGTGGCTACATTGTCTTCTTCTGTGGCCTGGTAAGGCTACTTCCCCATTAGGGTGAGGTGAATAAAGAGCAGGTTAATCAGTTCATGTCAGAGGCAGTTCCTATTCCCATTACTATAGAACTCCTTTGGACACTGAACTGCCATGGTCCACATCAGTGCAGGGATTCTATGTTATCTCCATGCATGGTACTTGCTTAGAGTATGAGTCTCAGTAAAGACTGTTCTGCTCAGATTTTTGGTTGTGTTGCTCTCCTTGTGGAGCTCCTATCTTCTCCAGATCTTACTATTTCCCAATTCTTTCATTAGATTCCATGCACTCTGCCCAGCAGTTAGCCATAAGTATTAGCAGTTGCTTTGATAGTCTGAAGGGCAAGCATTTCAGAAGGCCTCTGTGTCAGGCTCCTATCTTGTTCCCTGTTTTTTTCTTCTTCTGATGTCCACCTTCTTTGTCTTTTGGGATGGGGATTGAGCATTTTAGTCAGAGTCTTCCTTCTTGATTAGATTCTTAAGCATACAGATATTAGTAGGTTTATCCTATATTATATATCTAGATGAGTGAGTATATATCGTGTGTGTCTTTCTGTTTCTGGGATAGCTTACTCAGGATGATCTTTTTCAATTCCCACTATTTACCTACAAATTTCAAGATTTCCTTCTTCTTATTGCTGAATAATATTCCATTATGTAGATGTAACCCTATTTATGTATCCATTCTTCAGTTTTGGAGGATGCACTAGTTGTTTCCAGGTTCTGGCTATTACAAATAAAGATGCTACAAACATGGTTGGGCAAATGTCCTTATTATGTACATCAGCCTCATTTGGATATATGCCTATGAGTAGTATAGCTGGATCTTCAGGAAGCTCTATTCCTAGTTGTTTATGAAAGTGCCAGATTGATTTCCAGAGTGATTGTTCAAGTTTACATACCCATCAGCAGTGGTACAAGTTTATAGTTCCACCAACAGTGGAGGAGGGTTCCCCTTCTCCACAGCCTCTCCAGCATGTGTTGTCACTTGAGTTTTTCGTCTTGGCCATTCTGATGGGTGTAAAGTGAAATCTCAGGGTCATTTTGATTTGTATTTCCCTGATGGCTAATGACATTTCTTTAAGTGTTTCTCTGACATTCTATATTCTTCTATCAAGAATTCTTTTGGGTGGGGGAGAGCGCATATGGTGTTGCCTGGAGAGCACTGTGTCTGAGAAGTGGGACAGCACTTTCTGTGCAGAGACCAGGAGACTGAACTCTTGGCCCTAAAACTATAGCAATCATGTTTCCCAGGTGAGGGGAGGCTCCCATGTCATGAGAATTGGTCGGGTCCACTCTTGGGCTACACAACCAGAACCTGGAAGAGATCCCAGGTAACTAGGGCGTGGGTCTCCAGGCTGGAGCCACATGCCTGCATGGCCAGATCATTTTCCCAGGCTGATCAGTGGACACAAGGGTGCCAGAGACTAGGAGTTCCAGTAGTAAGAAAACCCCCAGAAGAGAAATAAAGGAAGCTTCAGCCAAACAGTTTGTGGCCTTTAGAGAGGAAATGCTTAAATCACTGAATGCAGTAAAAGAAATGGAGGATTGTTCAAAAAAACAGCTGAAGGAACTGATGGAAAAACATAAAAATACAGTAAGCGAGGTGAAGGAAAACCAACAAAATGGCTCAATACCTGAAGATAGAATTGTAAAAATTAAAAAAAAAGGACATACACAAATGGAAGAAATTGTGGAGAGAAAGAAAGTAGGGAACAAAGCAGGAACTACAGATGTTAGCATAAACAATAGGCTACAAGAAATGGAAGAAAGAATCTCAAGTATGGAAAGATACAATGGAAGAAATAGATGTATCTGTCAATGAAATTGTTAAATCTAAAAAATTCCTGACTCAGACCATGCAAGAAATTCAAGACAACATAAAAAGACAAAACCTAAGAATAATACAAATAGAGAAAAAAGAAGATTCCCTGCACCAAGGCCCAGAAAATATCTTCAATAAAATCATTGAAAAAAATTTCCCCAACTTAAAGGAGAGGCCAGTGAGAATACAAGAGGCCTACAGAACACCCAATAAATTAGACCAGAAAAGAAAAACGCCCCAACACATAATAGATAAAACCGTAAGTATACAGAACAAAGAAAAAATGCTATAAGCTGCAAGAGAAAAAGGCCAAGTAACATATAATGGCAAACCCATTAGAATCACACCTAATTTTTCAACAGAGACTATGAAAGCCAGAAGGCCTGGACAGATATCATGCACTTCCTAAGAGAACACAGATGTCAGCCCAGTATACTATACCCAGCAAAATCTCAATCCTCAGAAACAGAGAAAACAAGATATTCAACGACAAAAACAAATTTCAACAATACATACAAACAAATCCAGCATTACAGAAGACACTGGAAGGGAAAATACAACCCAAGAAAGCTAGCTACATTCAAGAAAACACAGGAAATAAATAACCCCACTACAGTAAAACAAAAAGCAACCAAGCACACAACCATATGATCATAGCCAACATCAAATTCAAAGGATCTAACAGCCACTGGTCATCAATCTCTCTCAACATCAATGGAATTAATTCTCCAATAAAAAGACACAGACTAACAGAATGGATGTGTAAACAAAACCTAGCAATCTGTTGTACACAAGAAACACACCTAAGTCACAAAGATAGACATTACCTGAGAATAAAGGGATGGAATATGGCTTTCCAATCAAATGGCTGCAAGAAGCAAGCAGGAGTAGCCATTCTTATACCTGATAAAATAGACTTTCAACCAAAATTAATCAAAAGAGGTGAGGAAGGACACTTCATATGCACATCAAGGGAAAATTCACCCAAGAAGACATCACAATCCTGAACATCTATGCCCCAAATACAAGGGCACCCACATTTGTGAAAGAAACATTGATAAAACTTAAACCACAAATAGATCCCCACACACTAACAGTGGGAGACTTCAACACCCCACTCTGAACAAAGTAATGGTCAGAAATTAAACAAAGATACAATATCTCTAACAGAGGTTATGAATCAAATGGACCTAACAGATATTTACAAAACCCTACACCCAAACACACAAGAATTTACCTTCTTCTCAGGACCTCATAGAACCTTCTCCAAAATAGACCACATAGTTGATCACAAAGCAAGATTCTACAGAAGCAAGAAGATTGAAATAATCCCTTGTATCCTGTCTGATCATCATGGAATAAACCTGGACCTCAATAACAACAGAAATAGCAAAAGCCTACACATATATGGAAACTGAACTACTTGCTACTAAATGAGGGCTGGGTCAGGGAAGAAATAAAGAAAGAAATTAAAGTCTTCCTAGAACTCAATTAAAATGAAGACACAACATACTCAAACTTGTGGGACACTATGAAGGCAGTGTTAAGAAGGAAAGTTCATAGCACTAACTGCCTACAGGAAGAAATTCGAGACAGCACATTCAAGCAACTTAATGGCTCACTTAAAAACCCTAAAAAAAAGAAGAAGCAGACACACCAAGAAGGAGCAGACGGCTGGAAATAATCAAACGCAGGGCTGAAATCAATCAATTAGAAACAAATAAAACAATTCAAACAATCCATGAAACCAAGAGCTGGTTCTTTGAGAATATCAACAAGATAGAAAAACCCTTAGCCAAGCTAACTAAAAGGCAGCGAGACCCCATCCAAATCAGCAAAATCAGAAATGAAAAGGGAGACATAGCCACAGACAATGAGTAAATCCAAACAGTCTTTTGGACTTACTTCAAAAGTCAACAAAATTTTAAAATCTAAATGAAATGGACAATTTTTTTGGTTGATTTTACTTACCAAAGCTAAATCAGGACCAGGTAAATCAAATAATTAGTTTTATATCCCCCAAGGAAATAAAGGCAGTCTTTGAAAGTCTCCCATCCAAAAAAAAAAAAAAAAAAAAAAAAAAAAAAGGCCAGGACCTGATGGTTTTGGTGCAGAATTCTACCAGATATTCAAAAAAGAGCTAACTCCAATTCTCTTCAAACTATTCCACAAAATAGAAACAGAAGGAACATTACCAAACTCATTCTATGAAGCCACAGTCACCTTGGTACCTAAACCTCACAAAGACCCAACAAAAAAAAGACAACTTCAGGCCAACCTCCCTTATGAACATTGACTCAAAATACTCAACAAAATACTCGCAAACCGAATCCAATAACACATCAAAGATATCATCCACCATGACCAAGTAGGATTCATCCCAGGTATGCAGGGTTTCCTCAATATACAATAATCCATCAATGTCATCTCCCATATTAACAAACTGAAAGAAAAAACCATATGGTAATCTCCCGAGATGCTGAAAAAGCATTTGGCAAAATCCAACATCCATTTATGTTTAAAGTATTGGAGAGATCAGGGATACAAGGACCATATCTAAACATAGTAAAGGCAATATACAGCAAGTCTATAGCCAATATCAAACTGAAGGGAGAGAAACTTAAAGCAATCCCACTGAAATCAGGGACAAGACAAGGCTGCCCACTCTCTCCATATCTCTTCAACATAGTTTTGGAAGTCCTTGCTAGAGCAATAAGACATTTAAAGGAGATCAAGTGGATAAAAATTGGAAAGGAAGAAGTCAAATTATCACTATTTGCACAGATGATATGATAGTATATGTGAGTGACCCCAAAAATTCTTCCAGGGAATGCCTACAGCTTATAAACACCTTCAGCAAAGTGTCCAGATATAAAATTAACTCAAAAAAATCAGTAGCCCTCCTGTTATACAAAAGACAAAAGGACTGAGAAAGAAATTAGGGAAACAACACCCTTACATTAGCCACAAATGACATAAGGTACCATGGAGTAACTCTAACAAAGGAAGTCAAAGCCTTGTATGAAAAAAATTTCTAGTCTCTGAAGAAAGAAGTAGAAGAAGATATCAGAAGATGGAAATATCTCCCATGCTCATGGCTTGGTAGGATTAACATAGTAAAAATGGCCATCTTACCAAAAGCAATCTACAGATTCAATGCAATGCCCATCAAATTGCCAATACAATTCTTTACAGACCTGGAAAGAAAAATTCTCAACTTCATATGGAATGACAAGAAACCCAGAATTGCTAAAACAATCCTCTACAATAAAAGATCTTCTGGAGGTATCTCCATCCCTGAGCTTACGTTGGACTATAGAGTAACAGTTTTAAAAACCACATGGTACTGGCATAGAAACAGAATGGTGGATAAATGAAACCGAACAGAGGATCCAGAAATAAACCCACACACTTATGGACACCTGATCTTTGACACAGACGCCAAAAGCATAAAATGGAATAAAAGAGCATCTTCAACAAATGGTGCTGGTCCAACTGGATGTGTACACATAGAAATATGAAAATAGATCTATACTTATCACCCTGCACAAAACTGAATTAAAGGCGGATCAAAGACCGCAACATAAAACCAGACATATTAAATCAGCTAGAAAAAATTAACTCAAAAATTTGAATACACTAGAACTTATTTGTACAGGAGAAAACTTCCTGAACAGAACACCAACAGCACAGGCTCTAAGTGCAACAATCAATAAATGGGACATCATGAAACTGAAAAGCTTCTGTAAAGCAAAGGATACCATCATCAAAAGAAAGAGACTGCCTACATATTGGGAAAGAATCTTCACCAACCTTTCAGCTGACAGAGGAATAATATCCAGTATATATAAAGAACTAAAGAAGTTGAAAAACAGCAAACCAAGTAATTCACTTAAAAAAAATGGGGAACAGAACTAAACAGAGAATTCTCAAGAGAGGAATATCAAATGGCAGAGAAGCACTTAAAGAAATACTCAACCTCATTAGCCATTAGGAAAATGCAAATCAAAACAACCCTGAGATTTCACCTTACACCCATGAGAATGGCCAAGATCAGAAACTCAGGTGATAACACATACAGGAGAGGTTGTGGAGAAAGGGGAACTCTTCTCCACTGCTGGTGTGAATGTAAACTTGTATAACCACTCTGGAAAGAAAACTGGAACGTTCTCAGACAACTAGGAATAGCACTTCCTCAAGATCTGGCCATACCACTCCTAGGCATATATCCAAAATAAGCTCAAGTAAACAAATAGGACATTTGCTCACCCATGTTTGTAGCAGCTTTATTTGTAATAGCCAGAAGCTGGAAACAACGCAGAGGCTCCTCACCTGAAGAATGGATGCAGAAATTGTGGTACATCTATACAATGGAATATTACTCAGCAATGAAAAATAAGGAAATCTTGAAATATGCAGGTAAATGGTGTTACCTGGAAAGCATCATCCTGAGTGAGTTGTTTCAGAAGCAAAATGACACACGGTATATACTCACTTATATAGACATAGAGCATAGGAAAACCCAATAAAATCTGTGCATCTAAAGAAACTAATAAAGAGAAAGTACCCTAACTAAAACGTTCAATCCCCATCCTGAAAGGCAAAGGGGATGGACATCATAAGAAGAAAACAGTAAACAACCTAGGAACATGCTACAGAGGGCCTCTGAAAGCCATAAGAAGCAAACAGGAAACAAACTAGGAACCTGCCACAGAGGGCTGCTGAAAACCTCTGCCCTGCAGACTATCAAAGCAGATGCTGAGCCTGATGGCCAACTGTAGGGCAGAGTGAATGGAATTTTATGTAAGAAGTAGAAAATAGTAAGAGCTGGAGAGGACAGGAACTCCACAAGGAGAGTAACAGAACAAGAAAATTTGAACACAGGGAGCTTCCCAGAGACTCTTACTCCAACCAAGGACTATTCATGGAGATAAACTAGAACCCCTGCACAGATGTAGCCCATGGCAGTTCAGTGTCCAAGTGGGTTCCATAGTAATGGGAAGAGGGACTGCCTCTGACATGATCTGATTGGCCTGCTCTTTGATTACATCCCATGGAGGGGGAAACAGCCTTACCAGGCCACAGAAGAGGACAATGCAAGCACTTTTGATGAGAACTGATAGACTAAGATCAGAAAGACAAAGAGGAGAACCTCCGCTATCAGTGGGCTTGGGGAGGGGCATGCATGCAGAAAGGGAAGGGAGCATGGGATCGGGAGGGGAGGAAGGATTGGCTTATGGGGGGATACAAAATGAATAAAGTGTAATTAATAAAAAATAAAAAAGTTAAAAAAAAAACAAAGAAATAAGTTGACTCTTCCAAAAAAAATCTTTGCCAAAAATTTATCTTAAGTAAACTTAATAAAACATAGATATTTGCTTTAAAAGAAAAAAGAATTCTCCCTTTAGATCTTTTTCACATTTTTTTTAATTGGATTACTTGATTTGTTGCTTTTCAACTTTTTTAGTTCTTTATATATACTGGATATTAGCTCTCTGTCACAAAGAGACTTGGCGAAGATTCTTTCCCTATCTGTAGTCATTTGTTTTGTATTAATGACAGTGTCCTTTGTTTTACAGAAGCTTTTCAGTTTCATGAGGTTCTATTTACTGATTGTATTCTTAGAGCCTGTGCTGTTGTTGTTCTCTTCAGGAAGTTGTCTCCTGTGCCAATGAGTTCAGTGTGTTTCTCTCTTTTTTTTTCTACCCAATTTAATGTGTCTTTTTTATGTTGAGGTCTTTGATCCACTTGGACCTTAGTTTTGTGCAGGATGATAAGTGTGGATCTATTTGCATTTTTCTCCATGTAGACAACCAGTTAAACCAGCAGCATTTTTTGAATATGCTATCTTTTTTCCATTGAATGCTTTTGGCATCTTTGTCAAAGCTCAGGTGTCCATATTGTGTGGGTTTACTTCTGGGTTTTCTATTTGGTTCCATAGATCCACCATTCTTTTTCTATGCCAGTACTACTCAGTTTTTATAACTGTTGCTCTATAGTACAGATTGAGATCAGGGATGGAGATACCTCCAGAAGAAGTTCTTTTATTGTGGATGACTGTTTTAGCAATCTGGGTTTCTAGTTTTGCCATATTTATTTGGGAATTTTCTTTCAAGATCTGTAAAGAATCGTGTTGATAATTTGATGGGAATTGCAGTGAATCTCAGGATCGCTTTTGGTAAGAATGCCATTTTTACTATGTTAATTCTGCCAAGCCATGAGCATGGGAGATCTTTCCATCTTCTGATATCTTCTTCTACTTCTTTCTTTAGAATCTTGATTCTTTTTTATACAAGTCTTTGACTTTCTTGGTTAGGGACATACCAAGGTACTTTATGTTTCTGAGCGAATATAAGAACACATCAAAGATGTCATGGTGACCAAGTATGCTTAATCCCAGGATACAGGGGTGGTTCAATATAAGGAAATCCATCAATGTGATCCACTATATTAAAAAAAAATAAAAATAAAAATAAAGAAACACACGTGATAATCTCTTTAATGCTGAGAAAGCTTTGACAAAATCCAATATCCATTCATCTTTAAAGTACTGTGGAGATTAGGGATGAAAGGTTCATATCGAAAAAAAGTAAAACCAATACAGAACAAGCCTATAGCCAACATAAAGTTAAATGGAGAGAAACTTACAGCAATCCCACTAAAATCAGGGAATAAGGCAAGGCTGCCCACTCTCTCCATATTTTTTCAACATAGTTCTGGAAGTCTTTGCTATAGAAACAAGAAAATTGAACAAGATCAAGGGGATAGAAATCAGAAAGGAAGAATTCAGGGTATCACTATTTGCAGATGGTATTATAGTATACCTTATTGATGAAAAAATCAACACATGAAATCCAACAGCTGATGAACACCTTTAGCAAAGTGGATGGATACAAAATTAACTCAAAAAAAAAATCAGTAGCCCTCCTGTATACAAAAGCAAAAGGGCTGAGAAAAAAAATAGGGAAAAAAGGAATGAAATTATCTAACCAGCTCATACCTCCTAATCCTTACGGGGGACACCACATGTAAATAGATGAGCTTCAAGAGTAGTGTGCAATTGAAATTATCAGTAAGTGGAAGAAGAAGGAGGGACTTCTAAGCTAACAGAACGTAGTTATCCAGGTAGTTTGTCATTCAATACAATGTTTAAAACCCCAATTAATTCCAAGTTTTAACTAACAGGACTGGCAATCTTCTTTGGGGAAAATGTGGAATATTTCCCTAATGAAGTATTATTTAGCTGAGAAAATGACAACAAGATGTTTCTAGGCAAATGTATGGAATCAGGAAAAAATCATCCTTGGTGAAGTAACTAAAATGCAGAAAGACAAATATGTTATGTCTTAATTCAAGAGGAAGTCTCTGAATAGTGGGGGACAAAGTTACAATAGGCCATCTATTGTGAACAATAGGGGATTGAGTGGCAGTTAAAAGAATTGTTGGGTGAGGGCATCCTACAAAAATTTTCAAGAAACCCAGGATATTGTTATTAAAATATGTTGATCTCTGCCCTCAAGCTCAGTGTCATGTTTTGGATCCACAGAGATGCTTCCTTCTGCCTCAAATGAGATTGCATATAGAGGCCCACAGTATAATATGATGAAGAGAGAGACCTTAAAACACCCAGCTATTAATTGGATTTCCCTATGAAATTTGCCCTCCGCTCAGGGAAGACTGCAGGAGAGTAGGCAGGAAAAGTTTCCTAAGTAGAGGGAATTAAGACACAAGGAGAACAATGTCTTGAGAATCAGGCTATAGAGGAAGATGATACAGCCAGCTTTGGTTAGATGAGATAAGCTGAGGTCAAAAGAAATGAGGAGGGTGACATCTCCAATTAGGGTACTAGAGAGAGAGCATAGGGGTATAAGAAGTAGGGTGTGTGGAACTGGAAGGAGGAGAGAGAGGAGGCAGCAGATGAGATAAAAAGTGAGCCAACCATAATAAATAAAAATATAAGAAAATCTGTGATCAACCTGATGAAGTATAGAGCTCTTCAGGAATGATGGCTTCTTCTTGGAAGTTGTACCATCATGAGGAAAGGATAAACTCTCCTTTCTCAAAGGGACTTGGTATAGAGAATCTGATCACTGCAGGGAGCCAAAGCTATCTACTGAAAACAAAGTCAAACAGTGAGACAAATCTATCTAGTGGAGACAAAAGCTGAAGCCAAAGCCAAGTAGTGAACAAAGGTCTTTTAGTGGAGACCTAAAGCTATTTAGCTGAAGAGTTACCTATGACCCGAAATCATGGGTGATAGATTGTGAGAATATCCTTCTGTTAGTTTTAGAGCATCCGTGAGATAGCTTAAGAAAACATCCTTATGGTATCTTGCAGGTACAATATTTTACCCATGAAAGCACTCTTCCTATTTCATGCAGCAGTAGATTAACCTTCCCCCTTTCCTGCCTTCTCCCTATATAAATTGGGTAAAAATTTCTAATAAAGCGAAGCCTTGATCAGACAAACAGACTTGGCTTTCATTACTGTTTCTCTTGTCCCTAACCCCCATTCCTTCCATTCTCCTACTTTAGGAACTCCATTGAAGCCCTGCGGGCCAGGGCATATCTGTTGCCCAACATTACCTAAAAGTACGAAGATCTGGATCGAACTTAGTTCTTCAAAGTGGCCACTAAAATACACAAGGATTCAGCATTTCCACCGGGAACTAAAACTACATGAGAGATCTCCACAGAGCCACCCATCTGTGAGCTTGATCCGAGAGGTAAGTCAAAATGATGAGTTATGGGATGAGATTTGAATAAGCATGTCTTATTCTTACAGGGACTGAAGGAGTCCCTCAAGGTACAAGGAGTAAGGGTAAACAAAAAGGAATCTCAAAAGTCAAAAAGTTACTTGAAAAATTAGAGCAGTCAGTCAAAAAACAAAAACAAAACAAAACAAAACAAAACAAAAAAAAAAAACAAAAGAGGTATTTCTAAGATTATTTCAAGTGTTCATAAAGTAGCTCAGAGAGATTTCTGTAATTTGAGAGCAAAAAATTGTTTAGGAGCTAGATAGTGAGGATGAAACAGTCAGGGAAAGAAACTGCTAAATCTCATAGCCTGTTTCCCTTGCATTGCTTCCCTTCTGCCCAAAACCAAGAAAAAGGCCCACAGGTGGGCCAGGGCAAAGGGTGTGGAGCAGAGTCATAGCTTGGTGAGCAGGAAGAACGGGGACACTACTTGTCTCCTTCCCACTCTCCTATTGTGGGTAAGGCTTGGATAGCTTGCAAAGAAATGGTGGATGAGAATGCTCACTTGCTCAAACCCCCAGAATTGGCCCAAGACCTGCCTCTGCCAGCTGCAGAGTTCAGCTGGATTCAGGACTGTTCAGTTTACCCCACCCCCTCCCTCAAGCTTCAGCCAGTGTCAGCTTCAGCCAGCTCTGGGACAGAAACCAGAGAGATGGAGCCACTTCTAGTTTTAAAGATTAAATTGTGTTCACTGATAAATTCTGAGTTTTTCTAGTTCTGACTTAAAATTATGATTATGCTCTGTATATATATTTAAATGTTTAAAATGCAGGTACCGCGGTTGATTTTTGTCTTTGTCTCTGTGTTCTGTGTTTGTGTGCCAGCTGTCTGTTTTGGTCTCTGTTTCTGAAAACCTTGGAGAGTTTTCAATCTGGTTGAGGAAATTTGGGTGATGCCCCAGTTCCCGGAAAAAGAGCCCTAAATTGCTCCCTAATCTGGGACCCTATTCTGTGTAGAAAGAAGATGCTAGAGCCTGCTCTCCATCTGGAAGCTGTGGAGAGGACCCATGAGGAAGTCCACTCCTTCCAGGCGTGTCAAATCCTGGCATCTGAGTAGTCTGGTTACTCCAAGGGGACAATATCGGATTTCTGTGTTCCTTAGCTGTGTCTCTATATGTGTATATGTTTATCTCTGGACTTCAATTGGTGATATTTTAAAATCTGACTGACGATATTAATATTTTTGGACATGAGACAGTTTAAATCAACACCTTTAAGTTTGGTGTTGGACCATCAGAGTTAAATTCTATAAAACATTTTAAAATTTATCAGGTATTTTAAAATAATAACCCTTGGACAGTCTAACAAAAATTTTAAAAAATAGTTTCTCAACCCTTTAGGGGAGGTCAAAAGTATGCCTGGCTGACAGTACCTAAACAAATGATTTAATGCTGTTTCTTTCTGGCCTATAGATCTGGTATTGCCAGAATAGTCCATTTTTGCTAAAGGCTGCAGGTTAAGTTTAGTTCTCTGTTTAATACTAAATAAAACTTTTGTCCTTTAATTTTTTGCTGTTAAATTTTAATACAATATTATAGGATTCATAAGATTTGCTAGCCCCTTAACAAATTATGTTTAATTAAATGTTTTGCCTCTCCCTGGCTCACCACCCTCCTTCCTTCAATCTTGACCCTTGGTGGGGTTTCTTCTCCTCTAATCTTTCGGCCCCTGGGCCATTAAAAGACTTACTGGCTTTGTAAAACAGCAAATTGGCTCCATGGCATCTAAACCCATATAAGTTCATTATCACAGAATTGATTTGGCTGACAGAGGCTTAGCTGAGCCCAAGAAAGACTGCTGACAGTCCATCACATGGGTCTTGACTGCTTATGTTTGGCTCTCATGAGAACAGCATGAAACTCAGATAAATGCTTTCCTGGGTACCTGTAATGGGGTGCAAGATGACATTGCAAGGGCAGGGTCCAATTGCCTGCTTCTGAGTCCCCTGAGAATCAAACTTGATTGCATAGAGGTTGTTGTCTAATTGCCCCTAACCACAACCTGCTGGGGATGTCTTCAGGTGTTGATGGGGTCTTCCTCTCCTCCCCAAAAAGGCTTCAAAAAGCCTTGGGAGGATCAGGTCACTACTTCCCCCCTCTGGTTAATTCCCTTCTTCTGCAAAAGACCTCATGTACAAAATCTACTTGCTAGCCTCTTAAATTGTTTTAGAAGTGAGGAGATGCTGGGAGCCAAAGCTATTTACTGAAGACAAAGTCAAACAGTGAGCCAAAGCTATCTAGTGAAGACAAAACTATTTACTAAATCCAAAGCCAAGTAGTGAGCAAAGGTCATTTAGTGGAGACCTAAAGCTATTTAGTTGAAGAGTTACCTAGGTCCCGAAATCATGGGTGATAGATTGTGAGAACATCCATCTGTTAGTTTTAGGGCATCCAAAAGATAGTTTAAGAAAACATCCATATGATATCTTGCAGGTACAATATTTAACCCATGAAAGCACTCTTCCTATTTCCTACAGCAGTAGATTAACCTTCCCCCTTTCCTGCCTTCTCCCTGTATAAGTTGGGTAAAAATTTCTAATAAAGGGAAGTCATGATCAGAAAAACAAACTTGGCTTTCATTCCTGCATCTCTTGTCCCTACCCCCCCATTCCTTCCATTCTCTTACTTTAGGAACCCCATTGAAGCCCCAAAGCCTGGGGCATATCATGTTCCAATGAGTATATGAACAACACATAATTCATTTGATGTATTTTAAAGAAAACAAATTAATGAGAAACATGGGACCAATTTTTACCTGAGAACAATGGAAAAGGAGTGTAATGTATATTATATGAAATTCCCACAAAAGCAATAAAAATAATACATTGAAAACATTAATAATGACATTAACATGGAGAAAATATTGTGCTAAAAAGAGCAGAGTTTGGGTTTGTATGGCATGCATTCTAGGAACACATTATGTATCAGGAATCCTAGCCATGAACTAGTGGTTACTCAGCTACCACAGACATCATGAGGTCAGGTGGCACCTCTCTGAACGAGCAGTCCTGGCACAAACACTATATTCAGAGAGTTTGTCCTAGGGATATAACATGGACCCATTTTCTGTCCTGAAGGAACATTTTTAAATGAAATCTGTAGGAGTAGGACAGTACCTCACTGACCATTGAGTAGGACACAGCTGCCAATCCAGTCAGGTTAGCCAAGTAAACCATGCTCATAGTGGTTTGGCAAAATAAGTGTGGAAAAGCACCAACTGTCAAATAGTTTATTGCCCCTCAGTTCTCCTTTTACACTCACTGTTCTTTCTCTGCTTCAGCCATACCAGTCCCAGGAATTACCATGTTTCCATCTGTTTTCCCTGCTCTTAAAGACTCATTAACCCAGACAACCCTGTACACTTCCAGATTATTATATCAATAAGAATGTGAAGGTACATTTAGTCAGTATGGCAGTAACTGCTCAGTTCAAGGTCACAACCTAGGAAACTTCAGATCCAAGATCACAGTAGTAGACCATCTTGTCATTTGGTAAATTCCCCTTAATCCCACATAACTTTGAAGCTTTCCTATTTAGGAAGCTGTCCAACTAAATAATCATTAAAGTTTCATTTCTAGCTGACATTGTCACAGAGGTAAACAGGAGTAAATGTGTGGGATCTGGAAAAAGGGATGAGATAAAAGCTTGTTGGTTTTCACAAGAAAAAGTCACATGTGCACTGAATCAGAGATACTGCAGAAAGTTTGTTTACTCATCTCGATCAAAACCTTAAGATTCTCTCAGTCAATGATTGCCTGAGAGGCAGAATGATGCCATGAATCAAGATAAATCATTTAAGTGATATATATACTCATATATATGCTCATATACTCTTTGAAACATAATCAGAGTCTTAGTGCCAAGCCCCTTAAAGAAAACTGAGTTTATCATTCCCACACACTGGCACCAACCCAAGAAGAAGCCATCAATACTGAAGAGCTCTATAATTCATCACCTTGTTCACAGATTTTCTCATGTATTTATTTATTATGAATCGTTCAATTTGTATCCCCACTGCTGTCCCCTCCCTATTCTCTTTCCAGTCCCACCCACCCTCCTTCTTCTATCCTGATGACCTTTTTCTACTTCCCTGATAGGGAAGGTCATCCTCACTCTTCTATGTGACCCTAGCTAATCAGGTCTCATCAAGGCTGGCTGCATCAAATTCTGATGAGTCCTGATTATCAGGGCATTGTTTTCCTTTTGTCCTCAGTTCCCTTTACTTATGAGACTCTTCCTGCCTCCTCTCCTGCAGGCTTTCCAGAGAACTGAGGGGAGTGAGAATTTCATCCTGAAATCCCTTTTAGACCTGAGTGTTTTAAGGTCTCTCACTGCATAATATAGGACTGCATGTCTCTATATGGAGTACCATTTGATACAAAAGAAAGCATCTCTGTGGATCCGAGAACATGGCACTGGTCTATTAGTTGAGGGCAGAGAGCAACGTACTTTAATAACAACAGACTGGTTGCTTGAAAATTTCCATAGGATGCCCTGGCACAACAACTCAACTAACTGCCATCCAATCCCCTTCCTGGAAGACTGGTTTGGTCAAAATAGATGGCCTATTAGAACTTCATCTTCCACTATTAGGAAACCTCCTAATAAATGAATACATACCATATTTGTCTTTCTGCATTTTAGTTATTTCACCCAGGGTGATTTCTACTGGTTCCATCCATTTGCCAGAAATTATCATAATGTCATTTTCTTAGCTGAATAAAACTCTGATATGGAAATATTCTACATTTCCACCCAAAGAGATTGTCAAACTGTTCTTTAGTACTTGGAAGGTGCTGGAACTTTACTCATTCTATTGAATGACAAGCTTTCAGGATAACTATGTTCTTTTAGCCTAGAAGACTAATCTTCCACTTCCCGGTGATTTGAATTTCTTTTTTTTTTTTTTTTTTGTATTTTTTTTTGTATTTTTTTTTATCAGTTACATTTTATTAACTCTGTATCCCAGCCGTGTCCCAATCCCTCATTCCCTCCCAGTCCCTCCCTCCCTCCCTCCCTCATCTCTACCGTGCCCCTTTCCAAGTCCACTGATGGGGGGGACCTCCTCCCCATTCATCTGATCCTGTTTTATCAGGTATCTTCAGGACTGGCTGCAAAGCCCTCCTCTGTGGCCTAACAGGACTGCTCCTCCCTTCGGGGGTGGGGAGACCAAAGAGCCAGTCATCGAGTTCCTGTTAGAAATAGTCCCTGTTCCCCTCACTTTGGGAAACCAATTGGTTACTGAGCTACCACAGGCTACATCTGAGTGGAGGTTCTAGGTTATATCCATACATGGTCCTTGGTTGAATGTCAGTCTCAGAAAAGACCCTGTGCCCAGATATATTTGGTCCTTGTGGAGCTCCTATCCTTTCCCCAACAGACTAACTCCCCTTCTTTCTTATGATTCCCTGTACTCTGCCAAAGGTTTGGTCATGAGTCTTTGCTTTGAAAACACTGCTAGTTAGAGTCTTTCAGATGCGCTCAGTAGACTCCTGTCATACATTCAATGCATATCCCATCTGTCTTTCTAAACGAGGATTGATCATCTTACCCCATGTCCGCTCAATTGATTATCTATTTTAGGTGTATAGATTTCATTATGTTTATCATATCTTATAGGTCTATATAAGTGAGTATATCCCATGTTTGTCTTTCTCCTTCTGGGATATTTCACTCAGAATGATCTTTTCTAGATCCCACCATTTGCCTGCAAATTTCATGATTTCCTCCTTTTTGATTGCTGAGTAGTATTCCATTGTATAAAAATACCACAATTTCTGTACCCATTCCACCGTTGATGGACATCTGGGTTGTTTCCAGGTTCTGGCTATTACAAATAGAGCTGCTATAAACATAGTTGAGCAAGTGTACTTTTTGTGTACTTGAACAAACTTTGGGTATATACCTAGCAGTGGTATAGCTGGGTCTGGAGGAAGCACTATTCCTATTTGTCTTAGAAAGCGCCAGATAGCTTTCCAGAGTGGTTGTACCAGTTTACATTCCCACCAGCAGTGGAGCAGGGTTCCCCTTTCTCCACAACCTCTCCAGCATGTGTTATCGCTTGAGTTTTTCATCTTGGCCATTCTGATGGGTGTAAGGTGATATCTCAGGGTCGTTTTGATTTGCATTTCCCTGATGGCTAATGAGGATGAGCATTTCTTTAAGTGTTTTTCTGCCATTTGATATTCCTCTGTCGAGAATTCTCTGTTTAGCTCTGTTCCCCATTTTTTAATTGGATTACTTGGATTGCTGCTTTTCAGCTTCTTTAGTTCTTTGTATATACTGGATATTAGTCCTCTGTCAGATAAAGGGTTAGTGAAGATTCTTTCCCAATCTGTAGGCAGTCGTTTTGTTTTGATGACGGTATCCTTTGCTTTACAGAAACTTTTCAGTTTCATGAGGTCCCATTTATTGATTGTTGCTCTTAGAGCCTGTGCTGTTGGTGTTCTGTTCAGGAAGTTGTCTCCTGTGCCAATGAGTTCTAGGCTGTTTCCCACTTTTTTTTTCAATTGATTTAGGGTATCTGGTTTTATGTTGAGGTCCTTGATCCACTTTGACTTTAGTTTTGTGCAGGGTGATAAATATGGATCTATTTTCATTTTTCTGCATGTAGACATCCAGTTGGTCCAGCACCATTTGTTGAAGATGCTGTCTTTTTTCCATTGAATGGAATTGGCTTCTTTGTCGAATATCGAGTATTCATAGGTGTGTGGATTTATTTCTGGGTCTTCTATGCGGTTCCTTTCTGTTTCTATGCCAGTACCATGCAGTTTTTATTACTGTTGCCCTGTAGTACAGCTTGAGATCAGGAATGGAGATACCTCCAGATGATCTGTTGTTGTACAGGATCGTTTTGGAGATTCTGGGTTTTTTGTTTCTCCATATGAAGCTGAGAATCTTTTTTTCAAGGTCTGTAAAGAATTGAGTTGGTATTTTGATGGGAATTGCATTGAATCTGTAGATTGCTTTTGGCAGTATGGCCATTTTCACAATGTTAATCCTACCAATCCATGAGCACGGGAGATCTTTCCATCTTCTGATATCTTCTTCGATTTCTTTCTTCAGAGACTTGAAGTTTTTCTCAAACAGGTCTTTCACTTGCTTGGTTAGGGTCACACCAAGGTACTTTATGTTTTTAGTGGCTATTGTGAAGGGTGTTGTTTCCCTAATTTCTTTCTCAGCCTTTTTGTCTTTGGTATATAGGAGGGTTTCTGATTTTTTTGAGTTGATTTTGTATCCTGCCACTTTGCTGAAGGTGTTTATCAGCTGAAGGAGTTCTCTGCTTGAATTTTTGGGGTCGCTCATGTATACTATCATATCATCTGCAAATAGTGACACTTTGACCTCTTCCTTTCCGATTTGTATCCCCTTGATCTCCTTTAGTTGTCTTATTGCTCTGGCTAGGACTTCAAGTACTATGTTGAAGAGATATGGGGACAATGGACAGCCTTGTCTTGTCCCTGATTTGAATTTCAATGTTACCTTGAAGCTCATCTAATTGCATGTTTGTGAGGAAATGTCTGGGAAGGGTTAGAAGGTATGGCCTTGTCAGATAATGTAATTCATATGGGAGTTATATGATAGCAGGGTGTGCTGTGTGATTGATATAGGAATGAAAGTGACCAGACAAAATGGAGTTCCTGTCTCTCAGCCTATCAGTTCATAACTTTTTTTCTGTTGGTCTTGATCTCTCTATTTCTGAATCTGTCACCCTAGCACTTTCTTTCTCTATCTCTCAAACTCTCGCTCTCTCAGCCTGAAAATTGTTATTCAGTATGAAAAGCCCTCAGTTCTGCTGAAGGACTACAACAATATGACTACTTGATGATGTGACATCATGGATAGTCTCTGTAAAAATATAAACAAGGTCACAATTAAATGCTTTTTCTTCAAAGATTGGCTTTGATCAGGTAATATTTCACAGTAAGATATTCACTGACTGGGGACATATCTGTGCATTTAACAAATAATAATAGAATCTGTGATAATGAAATCCTGAAAATCTTGCTGGCTTTCTCCTGTTTCATGACATCATTCATCCTCTCAGTCAATCAGTAGCTGAGGGAATCTTGAGGCTTCCATGCCCTATAACCTGATCCCAAATCTAAACTCCTGTTTACTTTTGTGACAATCTCAAGTAGAAAATTGAACTTTAATATTTATTTAATTACACAGCTTCCTAAGTAGGGAATCTTCAAAGTGATTTGGGATTAAGGAGAATGTACAGAATGACAAGGTGGTTTCCTTCTGTGGTATTGGATCAGAAATTTCCTAGGTTGTGACTTTGAAGTGAGCAGTTACTTGTGTACTCACCAAATATACCTTCACATTCTTATTGATATAATAGGCTGGCATGGTCTAGGGTTCCCTGGAGTATTGAGTCTGTAAGAACAGGGGGAAGAGACTGATACCAGACAATTATTTGGGACTTGTTTGGCTGACACAGTAAAAGATCAGTGTATATAAAAGAAGAACTGAGGAACAATGAACTATTTGACAGCTGGTGCTCTTCCAAACTAGTGTTGCCAACCTTTTCTGATCAGAATTGCCTTGGCTCATCAAGCTGGATTGGTATCTGTGTCCTAATCAGTGGTCAGTGATGAACCCTCCTGGTCCTGAGGTTTACAGTTAAAACTAGGCCTTCAGGCCAGTTAAATCAATCTGTACTGTATGCCTAGGACAAAAGAGGTGCTACCTGAGCTCATGGGGTCTCAGGTAGCTCGGTAACCACTAATTCATGGTTAGGATTCTCTGCTACATAATAAGTTCCTGGGAAGCATACTTTACAAAGTAAAACTCTGTCCTCCTTAGCGGAATCTTATGTCCACATTAAAAGTCATTGTAAAAGTTGTCAACATATTATTTTTATTGAGTATCTGGGAATTTCATATAATATACATTATACTACTCTTCCATTGTTCTCACATTCAAATTCCTATCTATGTGTCATGAAAACTTTTTTCTTTAAAAAACATCAATTGAAGTATGTGTTGTTCATATACTCATTAGAACATGATCTCAATCTCAGTGCCAATTCCCTTAAGGAAAACCGAGTTCATACTTATTGCACCCTGACACCACCCTCAAGAAGAAACCATCAGTCTTGAAGATCTCTATACTTCATCACCTTGATCACAGTTTTTTTTACGTATTTCTTTATGACAATTTTTTCCCTTTGTTCCCCTCTGCTGCCCCATCACTCTTCTCCTCCGAGTCCCATCCACACTTTTTCTCCTACTCTTTTCTAATTCCCTGTGAGTGTAGGTCCTCCTCCCCCACCGATCTGACCCTAGCTTATCAGGTCTCATTAAGGCTTGCTGCATCATCTTCATGTGGCCTGATTCTCAGGACTTCATTGTCCTTGTGTCCTCAATTCCCTCTACTTATGATACTCTTCCTGTTTCCACTCCTGCAGGCTTCCCTGAGCTCTGAGGGGAGGAAGAATTTCATCAGGAAATCTCATTTAGAGCTGGGTGTTTTAAGGTCTCTCTCTGCATAATATCAGACTGTGGGTCTCTGTATGCAATCCCATTTGATGCAAAAGGAAGAATTTCCATGGATAGAAGAAGGCACTAATCAATCATTTCAGGGAAGTGAGCAACTTATTTAAATAACAACAACCTGTGTTGCTTAAAAATTTCTGCAGAATGCCCAGCCCCAACACTCAATTAACCACCACCCAATTCCCCTAATGAAAGACTGCTTTGGTCACAATAGGTGACCTAGTGGACCTTTATCCCCTACTATTAGGAGACCTCCTCACAAATAAATACATACCATATTTGTCTTTCTGCATTTATGTTACTTCATAGAGGATGATTATTCCTAGTTCCATCCATTTGCCGAAAATATGTTGTCATTTTTTTAGCTGAATAATTCTCTGTTATGGAAATTGGACATTTTTTCCAAAGGATATTGCCAGTCCTATTCTTTAGAACTAGAAGTTTCTGGGACTTCAATTATTCTATTAGATGACAAACTATAAGGGTAACTATGTTCTTTTAGCCTAGAAGTTTTTCCATTTTCTTCCACACTTTGGTGATTTGAATTGCAATGTCCCCTTGAAGCTCATCTATTTATATATGAGTCCCCAGAGAAGAAATGTCTGGGAATGGTTAGCCATATAGAGGCAATATGGAGTTATATTGAGGGAGGTTGTGCTTTGAGGTTGTTATGCCAATGAAAGTGACCAGACACAATGGCATCTCTGTCTCTTTCTCTCTGTCACTTTATATCTTTGTTTCTGTTGGTCTCAGTCTCTCTGTTTCTGAATCTGTCTCTCTAGAACTTTCTCTGTCTTTCTATGTCTCCCTCTCTCTACCTGCCTTTTTTTTGTTCAACATGGAAAGCTCTCAGTTCCACTGAAGGACTACAAAATGATTACTACTTTCTCAGTCCTCAACATTAGTCTGCAATAAAAAGTCAAGTATAAACATGATATTTACAGGTAAATAGTGGAAACTGTTAAAGATCATCCTGATTGAGCTATCCCAGAAGCACAGTAAAAACTCACTCATATAGATATATAATATAGGATAAATATACTGAACTCTGTACACCTAAAGAAATAATCAAGAGGGAGGACTCTGGCTAAAATGTTCAATTCCCATCCCAAATGGCAAAGTGGATGGACATCAGAAGAAGGAGAAAACAGGGAACAAGTTAGGAACCTTCCACAGAGGGCCTTTGAAAGTCTCTGTCCTGCAGACTATCAAAGTAGATGCTGAGACTTATGGCCAATTGTTGGAAGGAGTGCATGGAATCTAATGAAAAAAGTGGGAAATAACAAGATCTTGAGAAGACAGGAGCTCTACAAGGAGAGCAACAGAACCAAAAAATCTGAGCACAGGGGATTTTCTTGAGACTCATACTCCAACCAAGGACCATGCATGGAGATAAACTAGAACCCCTACACTTATATAGCCCATTGCACTTCAATATCTAAAGGGCTTCTATAGTAATGGGAACAGGGACTGCCTCTGACATGAACTGCTTGGCCTTCTGTGTAACCACTTCACCCTGATGAGGGAGCAGCCTTAACAGGCCACAGAGAAAGAGAATGATGCCACTCCTGATGAGATCTAATATACTAGGATTAGAAGTAAGGAGAGGAAGTCCTCCTCTATCAGTTGTCTTGGGGAGAGGCTTGAATCAAGCAGGGAGAAGTAAGGTAGGATGGGGAGGGCTCATGGGGAGATACAAAGTGAATAAATTGTAATTAATAAATTGTAATGAAATAAGAATACATAATTCCTTTTGGATTTATATTATAGGAGGGGGTGTGCTTGGAGGTTGATATGCCAATAAAAGTGACAGACAGAAAGGAGTTTCTATCTCTCTGTCTCTGTCAATTTATATCTCTGTTTTTGTCAGTCTTGCT